>NW_026922506.1:0-20196 GCF_032062105.1 Saccostrea cuccullata | reverse complement strand
GTCGTTTGCAGGGAATGACAAAGGAGGAGATGAAGAAACTCAAACAAAAACGCAGGACATTAAAAAATAGAAGCTACATGCAAAAATCCAGATCAAAAAGAATGCAACAGGGCAGTGTATTGGAGAAAACTACTAGATGATTAATTTGAAGGGTATTTAGATTTTTAAAAAAGACAAGCCTGATAAATTGTTGTATGTATTTTTTGTTAAATTTGTAAATTTCTTTGTTTATTGGGAATAAAAATTGAAAATCACAATCTGTCTTGTTTGTGTTTTGTTTTCAGTAAAAAAATCCAGGTGGTTCTTGTCTTTCAGTAAAACCAGTTCAAACCGGTTATAGGACTGTCTAGACTGTGAATGCGTGACGTCATAATCACATTCTTGCAATGTTTTTTTTGCACACGGCGCATTTTTTACCTGTATAGTCAGCAAAAAAAAAAAAAAAAAAAAAAAAAGTAGTACCTACGTATTGTGTAAAACACACTCCGTATTTTTATGGGTTTTGGGTTTGGGGTTGGGGTTGGGGGGTTAGGGTTAGGGGGTTAGGGCTAGGGGGTTAGGGTTAGGGTTAGGGGGTTAGGGTTAGGGTTAGGGTTAGGGCTAGTTAGGGTTAGGGCTAAGGGATTAGGGCTAAGGGGTTAGGGTTAGGGAGTTAGGGCTAAGGATTAGGGTTAGGGGTAGGGTTAGGGTTAGGGTTAGGGTTAGGGGGCTAGGGTTAGGGTTAGGGGTTAGGGTTAGGGTTAGGGTTAGGGGGTTAGGGTTAGGGTTAGGGCTA
The DNA here is from genome assembly GCF_032062105.1 of Saccostrea cuccullata. Classification (NCBI taxonomy): domain Eukaryota; kingdom Metazoa; phylum Mollusca; class Bivalvia; order Ostreida; family Ostreidae; genus Saccostrea; species Saccostrea cuccullata. Next base: position 19,421 of record NW_026922506.1, on the reverse strand, counting down.
GGGTTAGGGGGTTAGGGTTAGGGCTACCACTCAGTTGACCCATTTATCCCCTCCACCAATCAAATCTGATCACGTGATTTCTCTCAGCCAATCAGAATCTTCCGGGCTATCTAGGAGGCTTATACTACTGACATCCTCCCCCTAACTTAGAAAACATTGACCCCACTATCATGGTTTTTATTTTGTTTATTTGTTTTCAGTTTATGAGTTTTTTTTTCTCCTGCTTCTCAGGAAATTCTGGGCATGAATTTTTTGATTGAGATGTGAACCCCCCTCCCTACTCCCGAAAAAAAAATTCTGGATCCGCACCAGTATTGGCAGTAACTGAATGTCACATCGACAACGGCAGATAACTTCACAATATGAAATTCGTCTAGTGTGGCATGCGATGATCTTTGACCCTTTTTGAACTTTAACCTAATCGTTTGGGTTTATTTTACCCCCCACTATACTTAAACTTGTACTTACCGACCTCCATAGGTCTGGCAACTTCATGAAATATAAATCCATAACAAATATAACACAAAATGAATTAATCCAATGCACACCACACTAATGCTATTCCATTCGGAAAACCTTCGTGCCGTCGATTCCGTCACCTTATCAGATGAAGTGGGAATCGGCCGAGGTGTACCGAATGGAGTTTAATCTAAAAATATGATAATGGGTGACGCAACGTGATGTGATGTAGAATTTACATGTCAAGAACAAATTTTGAATTAATTCATAACAAACAATGTTTTAACAAAACTGTTCCATCTAGCCTATTCCAAAAAGTATGTACTGTGTGATTGTGGTGTCGAGGGGGGGGGGGGGAATTAATAAATTCAAAAAGGTCCTATTATGAGCAAAACATTTATCAAAATCTAATTTACATCATTAATAGAATTCAAACTGGTATATAATGAATTAAGCATGTAAAATAAATATAAGAGGTTCTGAGTTATAGGTCACAGGGAGAATTTCATATTCAATTTGATGAATACATGTAAATTACAGGCACGTAGCAACCGGGGGGGGCTGCCTGTTCTATAAGAAAATGTCCATTGAAAAGATGGTTCCCCCCCCCTCCCCACTTTTTACAACAGTATATACATAGCAAGGAAATATGGGAAAAAAAATTGGAAGTGAAAGTAATTTTGCCTTGAAAAAAAGGTGGCCACTTCCCCACCCCCCAACCCCATTTCATTTTTTTTTTTGTGCTTGTTAATTTTTTTAGGTAAGTAAAAAAAAATTTCTCAGGTTGGCCCCCCCCCCCACTTTCAAAAACGATGCTACGTGCCTGAATTATATAGAATTATTTTGACTTTTTCCTTGGTAAGCCGCCCGTAGGATTGTGTATTTAGAGGCAAACACCTTAGTGCGGGTATTACTGTCTCATGACAGCATCTAGTTTTTTTTTGTTTTTTTTTTTTTTTTTTTTTTTTTTTTTTTGCTTGTGAATTATTTTTGAAAGTCCCCCTTCTTATTAATGAAGCTACGAACTTGAAGTGGCCGTGGTGTGATTCTATCCATGAGTGCTGGGTACACCGTTCTGGACCCCCCCCCCCCCCCCTTCAAAAATTGCTGGATCCGCCCATGTTATAGGACGACCTTTGTTTATTACGATAATGTCTTATAGGTTGTAATAATTATCAATACGACGCTTTGCAAGAGCTGAGCACAATTCCACAGTAGATGCAAGTTCCCATCTAGGGTGTCGATATACGGAACCCGATATAATATAATAGCCCGATATTGGTCGTTCATATCTAAGAAGTAAAAAAATAAGTAACTGTAGAAAATATGTACTAGCAGTTAAATTCTCAAAATATTTATTCAGCGGCGGATCCTGGAATTTCAAAACGTTGGGGGGGGGGGGGGGGGGGGAAGTCTGGGGACTGCATTAAAGCCCCCAGTGGGTCCAGGACAAAGCCCTGGTGGGGATCCAGGGGCAAAGCCCATGGAAACTGAAGAAATCTAACAAATCAGAAGTGTTTTTCCTGTTGATTTTAAGATAATACAAACAAAATTAAAAAATCATATGATGGGAGGGGTGCGAGCGGCGGTGCTGGATCCGCCTTTGAAATAATTACAAAATAAGAAATTAGAAATATAAAGCGAGTGATAGTATTCATAAACTAGTAAACGCGGTTAATATCGTCGAAATACGTTCGTTCGTTGCGTGTTTGGTGTTCTCTATATAGTAGCAGAGCAGAGGAAGAAAGAAAAAAAAATGCTTTTCCACTACTACATGTACAGCTATATTATCAATAGTGCCGCACCCCACTTTATCCCCTGACCATTGCTCATCATAAATCTTTGCAAAGAGCAGATTTCATATCATAAATCAACATCAGTATATAATCATTAAAGCGCCCAGCCTCCATAGTACCCCTGCCCTAGGGGCCATGAAATTCACATTTCTGAAAGAAGCACCCTTGCTAGTTCAATAATTAGTTCATCTGAATTATACCCTGGAGCAGAGGAGAAGAATTACTGCATCAATAAAGCACCGCCTTAACACATAAACTCCTATCCCAGGTGTCACGAGTCCACAATTTCAGAAGATCGACACTCTTATTCATCTTAACTACGTACGATTTTTTTCTTGTTAATTATTTTTTTTAATTACGTTTCCTTCTTTTACACTATTTTTGCTATGCTCGTATATAGCAAAAATAATGTAAAAGAAAGAAAACTAATTAAAAAATAATTAAAGAGAAAAAAATCTTCCCCGACAGGATTCAAACCCGGCCTTTGGATCATAGGGCGAACGGTTAAACTGCTATGCTATCGAAGCTGTTGAAATTTCAGGGATATATAAAACCTTAAATATATATAGTATTTTAAACAAAATTTGGTTGGACAAGTACTGCGAGTATTTTTTAGTGTTTAAATTTATTGATCAAAGATCAACGATATAAATAGTTATATTTATACATCTTTTTTAAAGTAATATTTCACATGCCTGCAGTTCAGCCAACCTGAACAAAGACAAGTAAACTTTTGCAAGAATATTTTCTCAACCACCTGCAAAACAATCACTGTGTGACAATTTCGAATTTGTTTGTAAAAGGGCTGAAAAAAATTTCAACCAAATGGTGCTGACCCCTTTTTCTTTCAAAGATAGATGTCTCTTGCATACGTAAGGAGAGACATCAATTTTATACCTCGGGTCAGAGAAGATTCAAATAATGTGTTCAGGGGAAAGAGATTCAAAAGGTCTGCTCAAAGAAAGACAAGATTTGAATACATTGCTGTGGATAAAAGGGTTTTAAAATAGAGTGGATACTTATGTAAAAATGTGCCTGGCTATGGGGATATTGAAATTATGTACTTTCAAGTTGTTAATTAGGAAATTAATTAATGTGTTCGGGAAAATTAAAGGAAAGACTCAAATACCCGGTAATTACGTCTTATGATTAAAGAAGGTTCAAACAAAGAGGAGATTCTAACGACAGATTATGGGAAAGAAAGATTCAAATCACTTCCTTGGGTATTGTTGACTTCAAGAATATGCCCTGGTTCATATGATGTTTCCTGAAAAAAGAGGAGATTCAATGAAGAGGAAACTAGAAGGAATGTCGAGTGTGATCGTTGTGCCTGGGAAAGTAGAGATTCATTGCACACAAAAGTACCCTGAAGTTGACATAAAAAAGATGCTTGAGTCTCTGATTGACAATATCTATGTGGTTTTTGGAGACCAGGTCTTCCAACAATCTATTGGAATTACTATGGGTACCAATTGCAATCCGTTATTATAGCAGACTTATTTTTGTATTCATGTGAAGCAGAATTTATGCAAAATCTTATGCGTGAAAAGAAGAAAACACTTGCTGTGGCCTTCAACTCAACATCCAGGTATATCGACGACGTATTGTCAAGTAACAATGGTAATTTCCATTCCTATGTCAATACGATATATCCTGATGAGCTTGAGATAAAAGATACCACAGAGTCTGACACATCTGCTTCATACTTGGATATTTTACTTGAAAAAGACACTAATGGTAATCTTACAACCAAGCTCTATGATAAACGTGATGACTTTAACTTTTCTATCGTCAACTTCCCTTACCTATACAGCAATGTACCTTCATCACCTGCATACGGAGTTTACATATCTCAGTTGATTCGATACGCTAGATCATGCTCTATGTATGAACAATTTCTAAAACGAGGTAAATTATTAACAAGTTGATGAAAGAAGACTATCAGCAGTCTCGTTTAAAGTCATCATTTCGTAAGCTCTATGGTCGATACCATGACCTTGTCAGCAAATACAATTTATCATAAAGTCAAATGCTGGCCGACCTTTTTCATAATAATTGTTAGTCCATTATTTATACACTGAATTGACGGCGGATTTTTCCGTTATTTCCTGATCATGACAAGAAGCACACGGCGGGTGTGACCGGTCGGCAGGGGATGCTTACTCCTTCATGACACCTAATCCCACCTCTGATGTTTTGGAGGTTCGTGTTTGCTCTGTTCCTATTTTGTATTGTTTTATGGACTTTGAAACTGAATACTGTTCGTTATCTCCATATCCTTCATTCAAAAGGTGTACTCTTGGGAAAGAACGTGTACATGTATATGAACATAATATATGCATTCAGTTGTACTGTTTAATGCCAGAGTATCTTGACACCAGGGGAAATACTTTTTTTCTGACGAAGCAAGTTTTATCGAGTACATTTAATATCTCTTCATTTAAGTAACTTTTATTTACTGTCTGTGCGAGCCTATAAAGAACATTGCATTGTTAAGAATAAAACATAACTGCACATTATGTCGACAAAATAGATTAAGAATGATTGGCAGTTTTTGTCATGGCTTTATTGATTAATAGTCAAATCAATCATCAATACAATCAATAGTCAAAATCAATCATCAATATAATCAATAGTCAAATCAATCATCAATACAATGAATACAATGATGTACACAAGGTATCTCTACAATGATGTACATAAAGTATCAATTCAATGATGTACACAAAGTGTATATTGAATAATTAATACACAATGGGTACAATGATATTCAATGATAAACAATGATATTCAATCAATGATGTACGCAAAGTGTATACATGTATTTACACAATGGGTACAATGATATTCAATGATATGCATTGATATGCAATGTTATGCAATAATATGCAATGATATTCAATGATATACAATGATATTCAATGATAAATGAATTGCAAAGAGCAGGTAGCAATGTATTACAAAGACAATGGTCCTAACCCTAACCCTAACCCTAACCCTACTATTTCCTGACAAGTTTGTTAGTGTTTAGGTACATGTAGTTTCTAACACACTAAGAAATCCTTGAAACTTATTTATTCGTTTATCTATTTTATGTTATTATAATACGATGTGTGGCCTACAATTTTAAACTGATTTAATTGGAATTTTTTATTTCCTGACAAATTTGTTGAAATGTTTAGTTAGTTTCTAAGACTCTAAGGAATCCTTGGAATTTATTTATTTATTTTATTTTAAATAAGAGGATGGGCTTTCAATCTTAATCTGCGTTAATTGGAATTCCTATTTCCTGACAAGATTGTTGAAATGTTGTAGTTTCCCACACTATTTATTTATTATTTTTTATTATTTTTAATTCATAAATTTTATTTTATTTATTTCTTATTTTATCTATTTAGTTATTTATTTGTTTTTGTTACCTACTGACTGACAATCCAATGGAGTTAATAGATGAAAATTTTTCCTAAAGTAAGACATGTCTTTGAACACCCAAGGAGCATGCGCTTACAAACGTTGGACACTGAATATTTTGCTCAAGGAAATCATTCCATTTTCCTCGTAACTTTTAAGGATCGTAAAATAACATTTCATGCATTATATTATGCAATTTCATCATCATAAAATACTTTACTTTTCACTATAAACATTTCAATTCCTAGTTTCCAAATGAAATTCTATTTACAACACAAATAGACATCACAATATACACAAACTTCACTAAACACAATCTTACCAAATCTATGGTATATGAATGTGATCTGTAGATGGTTCCCTTCTCAATCAGTCATAGCTTACCCTCAACTCTCACACTCCCTGTCAGATCTGTAACTCTTTCTTCAAAGATATTTCTCAACCAGTGTACAACATGGAGGCACAAACAATGGTGGTGATGATCGATGTGATCATGGTGATGTCAATGCAAAAATAAATAAATAAACATTGAATAAATAGCATATATCAAGACAAGCACAAGTGTTACAACAAGACTGTCAAGAGCTCAGCTGATTGATGCACAAAATAATTCAATTAAATGGCAAGTAAATATATAACAATTAAATTAACAAAGTGATAAATGCCACTATGGTTGAATTCGCAGAAAATGTCTTTCTTAAGGTTCATTCACAGCCAAGTTCCTCGCTGCACTTAAAAATTAAAACAATTTTACCGACACATGATGTTTACACGGAATCCATGATGGATGGAATATTTTGCAGTCCGAACCCGATGATATGTGACACCGATCTATGTCGTGGCAGATCCAAGAGGCACGTGATCACTGCATGGTGGCTATTGGCAATGTCCAATGTATGTGGGCACCATTTGTAAACGTTGGTTTTAATAACAACGAAAAGTTGGTTTCGATTTCTTACACTGAGGTCATGTTCTCAAACAAGAGTTCATCTACTGCGGTGGTTGCTGCACACGTGGTTAATATCGTCGTTGGGGATGTTGATACTTTAGATATGCCATGATAATATTCACACATCGGGTAATATGGATGGGTCCTTAGTCCAGGATCTATTTGCCCTGATTATGTTCATATTTCCGACGTTGGATGGTCAAAGGAACACAAGATGAAGATGAATATTGTTGAGACTAAACTCGATGCTGAGCTTCAATGGATGACGGAAGATGGAAAGGAAGAGCAAATGCACATGCGTAATGGATGTGACTAAATGAAGTCAGTGCATTTTAGTGAGAGTTATCTCCCCTGAACTTTTTATCTCTATTTGTCTCCATAACGGGACTTAACTCATATTGAGTTAAGTCGGATTATATACCATGTAAAACATACTCGGCGTTAAACAATAATAATCAATCAATCATATAAAATACTGAGAGGAAAGTTTATTTTTGGAGAATGATGTTTCGTTAAAATCATAGTGTAACATTTAAAAAAAATGATAATACCAGGTGTATAACAATTTTAAAATTTATGAGTGAAACCAAAAAAAATACTGAAACTGTTTGCACTTTTTTAGAGACAACCCCTAAATATTTTTCAATCAATGGATTCTAGACCCCCACTAAACTGCGTCATATAATCTAATCATTTTCTGCATAGGGGATTTCTTCTTTATCTTCAAATTCCGAATCAAATTTGAAATCAAATATGTAATTGACTGTCACATAATAAAATTCTCTAAGTGAGAAGAAAAATAATTGGCATAATATAAGACATTCTTTTTGAAACTTTCAAATTATAAATTCTATAGCTTCTTTGTCCGCTTTTTCTATTGAGTTTGGACTGCACACAGGAATTGTAATAATTATAAAGAATCATAAAGATGTTGGATTATGAAAATTTAATGACTTATTAAGAGTTGATATGCAACGGGAACAAAACTGTTTTAATGTCATAGACTGGATTTTTTTTATCAAAGTAAAAAAAACCCATAAATATACAATCAAACTATCTACTTTCATTTTCAAACAATCCAAGAAAAAACTCAAAAATGCGAATATTTACTAGTACGTTTACGTGCGTTTTCCAGTTGCTACATATATTAAGACACCGAATTATTTTCAAAATCTTGAAAATTGAACTAAAATATTCCATCCCATAATTTATTCGTTGGAGGATCCAGGATTCCTTGTATCCATAGGCGGGAAATTCTGCATGCCTCTAACACTCAATGTCTTAACATGTTTATCAGGAAAGCGATTGAGAATCTCATCTCCCTCACTGTCCTCTCCAATCGTTTCTAACTTGCTTTGGATGTTCTTTCTAAGATCTACAATGGTTTGTTGTTGTTTCGATGCAATTTGTCCGGAAAGAATTTGAAGACCGATTCCTGCTTTCAATATTTTCCATTTGGACGGTTTACTGATATCCTCTTTTTCTTTTCTTTCCTCTCTTTCTCCATCAGCTATTGGTTTCACAAATTTCTTAATCGGAATTTTTGTATCCAATTTTTTATCGAAGATTTTTGTTCTAGCTACTATATGAGAAATTGTTGAAACACGGTGTGTTATCATTCCAAAAAATTGCATAAAAAGAAGAATACCAAAGACAAGCGTAAAAGCTATAGAGATAGGTTCGATCACGCCTTGAGAATCCCCGACACTGCATGGTAGTGGGATTGAAAGTGTGTTCTGATAGGCATTTACTTGAGTGAGAACATAAACAATTGTAACAAAAATGGCATTTGTTATAAAATAAAAGAAAAACACCTTGTTTCTAAGATCAATAAGTTCAGCTTGCATTTTAGCCTTTTCATCGTCATTCATTTTCAGAGGGTTGAGGTATTTTTTAATGAATTTTCTCCAAAAATCCTCTTCATCTGTTTCAATGGGATTGCATTCTTTGAAAATACCATGTTTTTGGTTTCCCTTTTGTCCTGAAGAGGAAAAATAATCTTTTTTTATTTATGTCTTTCTCATTTTTGAATTAAAACTTAATAATCCAAATCAGGAATAAATACATATACAAGTACCTGTGCCTTTCTTTTCCGTTGCTTTTGCTTTATCTTTGGAACCGCTATTCTTTGTGGTCTCTGATCCCTGCACTTTCGATTTGCTTTCGTTTCCTTCAGCTACCTGTTCCTTCTTCTTGGATTTTACTGGACTTTTTTCATCCTGTTTATCATCAGACTCTTTATCAGCCTGGTTCTCTTCATCTGACTCCCCTTCTTCTTCTGATCCTGTACGTCGTTTATCCTCAATTTCATTAAAGCATAAAGTACATCTGTAAGAAATAACAGTCATAGGTAACGATTTCAAAAATGTAAATTGTCAATAAAATATTATATAATATCATAGCAATAACATAATCTTTTCCATGATTTAGATATTAAAACGGATGAAATAGTTTCTTTTTTCCATGAAATGTTTATAAATTTATTACTTTACCTGCACCAGTCCCCAATAGAGCACGATTGGCCTTGAACTCGTTTCTTTATCTTTTGAGATGAGGAGTCATCCTTTTTTGCTGTTTTACTTTCACGTGTTCCCCAATTAACGTTATGCAGATTTCCAACAGAGTAAAAGATTAAAAGCATTGACATCGATGGAACAGCCAGGAAATAAAGAAGTCCGTGAAAAATACAGGAAAATTCCTACAATCAACAAAGGTAAAATGTCATTTAACAGTAATGTATATCAAAACATCAAGCCCTAAATAATATCTTTTTAGTTTTAAAGTAAAACAAAATCCGTAGGGTCATCTTTAAAATGATATTTGTTTGCGCTCTCCCGACTCAGGGTAAAAGAATTGGGTCAATACGTAGGTGGGACAATTTTTTCCGGAAAAAAATCAACAAACACCCTGACAAGATAAAAAAAAAACAGGAGAAAAAAGAGAAAATCCCTTTCTTGGAGTTATTATTTAAGCTTTTATCTTATTTAAAAATTATCTGAGTCGGCCATTTTGAGTCAGTCTGTCGAACGAGGGGAAACAAACAACTTTTTAAAGATGGCTTGATATTAATTCCAGGTCTCTGGTCTGTTATTTCCCGTAAACTTTATATGAATACCATTGGGTGCAAAACTGCAGCAATTATGAAGACTCCAGCCACGAAGCAAAAGAAAACAGTTGTAACTGAGCAGAATTGTGCCTCGACTCCTTCCTTTAGCAACCCTATCAGAACAACCAACATGACCAAGCTGTAAAGCGTCGACAATATTGCCGCAAACAAAAGCTGCAAAATTAATAAATAGTGTTTCAAAATTACGTTAAAAAACATATATAACATGTGGAAAGAGTAATAGAAGAGATCGATTTACCTGCGTTTCCTCTTTGGCAACGTAAATTGAGATTATAAAGATGGCTACAGGTACACCATTTAGTAACAATGCAAGCCATGGTTCAATTTGTGGAAAAGCTGTTATGATGGCACCAAGAATCAACAGAAAAATTGTTCCTGGTGTCAGTATTGAGGAAATAAATAAACAGATGTGGTAAAATATGTACGGTCTTGAAATGTTCTGATTCGTTTTTCGGACACTGTTTCCATCCATTAGAAGATCCAAAATGTTAGCCATTGTAGATGGAGCCCAGCGTCTCCTCTGGTTATAGAACTCGTAAAATCCTTCCGGGGCAAAGGTCAAAGCATCCGAGGCAGCACAATATTCTACCCTGTACTTTTGTTTTAACAACAAGGTACATAACCATCTATCTTCACCTGCATTACAAAATAACATAAGCTTATAATTTAAATTTGCAAAACATGCAACCCTCCTCCATATTTTCCAGCCATCAGGAGGATATTCGTATAAAGAAGAGATTCAATATGTAATATTTTCCATTAAAAAAAACTGATGCATATGAACACTTAATTAAAGTGTTATTTTAAGATAACATAAATGTAAAAATTACATACCAGTAAGGTAAATGTATTCATACTAACAATTGTTGGTTGTTTAAAATGATCGCGACACTCTTTTTAAATGCCTACACCAGCTCTTACGAGGGCTGTTCAAAAAATAATATCCTCGTGCTCGTAAAGAAGCAAAAGACGCTTTTCAATGATTTAGTCTTAATGATTAAACTGAAATAATCTCTTTAAATAATTCAATTTCTGATTGTTTTTAGAACTCTATTTTGAATATGGACCTTGTGTATTGGAATATGGCAGTATAGTAGTTTCCTGATTCTGGTTCCGTCCTCTCTTAAACATTTCGATTTTTTTTTCAAAAAGTTTGCTTTCAAGACTCCTCGGGAAATTGAGCTGCCTCCCCAAATAAGAATATGAACAGCAAGACAAGTAATATTTAGGAAAATTGCATATAAAGCTGTCTTTGTCTTCTTGCAATTCTTTACTCTTTTCAAACCATTGCTGTTTTTGTCAAGTGCATCTTATTGTAAATTTGTTTTGAGGGTTTAAAGCAATGGATTCAAGTTTAATTATCTGTTTAGATTTCTGACAAACGTGGATGACAACAATTTCTGGCTTTTTGAAATAATTGTTTAGATTTTCGTTTTCACTTATTTTTCCAAAATTGGTGACCACTGGGTACTAAGCTTTTATACTGACAATTGTTTCTTTAAAACAGTGTAAACTACCTCCAAATTGATGCCTATCAAATTTGCTAGGTGTCTTAAATTCAATTAATCATCCTAAGTGATAATTTGTTGAATTTTGGCAAACACAACATTGGTTGTTGTAAGTCCTTGTCGCCAAGAACGGTACCAATTTTTGATGCTTATTATATTATTATTGTTCATTGAAATCCACCTAACCTTGTGTCTATAATACAAACATTGAATGCTTTCAAATATTTCAGTAAATATTTCTTTAGGATTCTTAACAAGTTTTACTGCAGTTTTAATGAAGCGTTTAATTCACTATAGTTTACTGATTCTTAACCATTCATTTTTTATACAGTGACTCGAATAGCCCTTGTTTTCCAGCTTCTCACAATGAGAATATGAGATGAGAAGTGGTCATATAAACTGATATCAATTCATTAAAGGTACTTGGACACAGATTTGAAGTTATTATTTTCTCTTTAATATTACGACTTATATATTTTAATAGCATTTCTCACAAAAATTAATTAAAAATCTTATTTCATATAAAAGATATTAATATTTCAAATTTTGTGGTGGGTTTGATTGACACATCCTTGCAAATTCATTTTATTCTTAATCCTTATGAAAGTTGCAATCTTGTGTATAAATGAAAAATATCAATACTATAACCCAGAAAATTCAGAGTAGACATGTTCGAAAGCAAAACAAACACACAATATATTGTCAGTCCGTGCAGTTGTGGTAAGCAGACTGTGACGATTTAGGACGCACCCGGTGAATTGTACACATAAACAAAAACAGAACTAGTGCCCTGTTTACAAAAACTGTGTACATAGCACGAGTGTGCTCGATTTGCTAAACCCTGTAAGCAACTCTTGGTTCGGAACGACGATATTTGTGAAGGAGTTTTTCTTTCTAACATCTCTACTCTGAATAAAATTATTTTTCTGGATAAAAGTTTTAATATTTCTCATTAATACACAACAAGATTGCCACTTTTCCTAAGGATTAAGAATAAGGTTAAAATTTGTGAAAGTGCAAGCATGTGTCAAACAAACCCACCGAAAAATTTGAAGTTTTAATAACTTTTAAATGAAATAAGATTTTTAATAAATTTTTGTGTGAAATGCTATTAAAATATATACGTCGTAATATTATAGAGAAAATATTGACTTCAAATCTGTGTCCAAGTATCTTTAAAGATTCAATCATGAGAGAAAGTCAGACTTAATGCTCTATGAAATCTGTGTTGTATGTCATAGAGTTCATGACATTATTTATTGAACATCCCTCGTACTTTACACTATTAGATATTTGTTTCTTTGTTTTCGTTTGGAACAAACCTTGATCGTATTGTACATGATGAGCAGCTTCAGTTGGCAATCTTGTGTAGGTTTTCATAACATTGTCTGCTAGTAATGCTGAACCACGAAACAGACTGAAGCATCCAGGGGAACACAACACACAGCCAAACACATGCTCTGTAGCCTTCTGAAGCCAGTGGCTTATAGCATACTCAAACGTTTGATACCAAACCATAGGGCCTGAATTAAAAAAAAAATATTGTTTTATTGATTTAAATGAAGAAATAAAATATAATGAATACTTCATTAAAAAGAGTGGGTATAAAACATACAAAGTTTGAAAGGAGTTATCCAAACAAAAAAAAAAGTACCCGTCTGGTCATCCCACTCAACCTTTTCCCCCCTTTTCAAGCTTTTTTAAACAGAATTTTTACAATGCACGATATTGTGAGAATGTCTGAAAGTTTTTGTCTTTCAGCAGCTACTTTAACATTTATTAGGCTTAATACTCACCAGAACCTATAGGATGAATGCGACCACAAGCAGCCCCAACTAATGGATTCTTTTTCATACGATCGAGCAAACGAGTTACCGCCTCCGGCTTAAAATCCACATCCCCATCCAAAGCTAGTATAAATGTATTGTCAGCAAACATCCTCATTTTTTGCTGTACAATCTTCTCGCTGTTTTTCGGGTCCCTCTTAAGTGATTCTTTTGTCTCATTCATTTTGAAGGTTAGTAGATAATAGAGATACATTACCTTTAATTCCAAACAAAAGCAAATAATTAAAGACGATTTAAACTGGGTAATTGTATAAAGTTTTAACGTTTGATGGAATTAAATTCAATATGTTCTAAAACTTGATTTAACTTTATACTATATGAGCCAAATCAAACTCAATTTCTGAATATACAATGAGGAAATATTTACAATTCTCTCTCTCTCTCTCTGTGCGTTTGTAAGTTTTGAATTGTACCTGGCTCCAACGTTTCCGATGCCTTATTTTTGTTTTGTCTTTGAGGTGTACAACAAGTTTCTGAGATGTTAGGAGCTCCCACTCAAATCTAGCTCCATAGGGTGTCTCATATCGCTTTACTTCGTCTAACTCAAATCCACCGTAAACTGACCTGTGTTATAATTATGAAAGAATCAGTATATTGGTGACTCCCTCCTCTATCTCTGGTTATGAATATATGTTAGAGTTTTTACACCGATTAATATCAATAAGCTTACTTTGCTGTCTTTGGAATCACATTCTCAAGAGTCCTTACAAAATTATTGACGTCTTTTCCTTTTAAAACTTTACCAGTTTTGGTTTTCCGGGGTTTGAAAGCGTCATCGAAGAAAATATGCACTAAAATTTATTTCAAAAAAGTTTGAGCTTGTATATTTATGTTTAAATATTTGTCATCAATCATTTTACTTTTTACAGCTAAGCATGTATTCTTACCTGAAAAGTCGTAACCCTCTTTGTCTACGTAACGTGTCTTATTCATCAGCTTCCTCTTTTCATTGATTTTATTTTCATAACCCTTTTGAAGATATTGTTCATAATCAACCCTAAAAATTAAAAAAAAAATGAATCTCCGCTCGACTCTAACAGGAAAGGATCTCACATTAGACTAGGTAATTATTTGACAAAGTTCTCAGCTATTAACAATAAAGGTAATTAACAATGTACTCAGTAATTAACAAGGACATGTTTAGATAAAATACGGAATTCTTTCTTTCAGTTTTTATTTCCCACCTCCATTTTTAGTCTGTATCTCATAAATGATTTTTACAAAGGCTGAAAACATAATAAACATTATCGGCCGTCCAAGTAGGTAAAGAATTTATTAAATCAAAGTCTAACAATTTAAGATTTTTGACTAGTGTCCTAGTTGGCACAAAACATGCTGTCTTACAAGTCACGAGACAGAATTATTCACATTACCTAAGGGAAGATTATAAAAAAAATGTGATGACTCCCGTCTTTGAAAACAGATTTGCAATTCGTATATGCATTCTTTTATGTAATGTAATTATGTAAAGTTGTAGATTAGACGTTGATAATTGATTTAATTAATAGACAAAAAGTGCAGTCAACCTTTGATTACATTTTCATATCAATTTTGTTACCAAGAAAAAAACTCACCTAAAAATGGATTTCAGTAGCTGTGTCATTTCAGTTTCAGTTTCGTGCCACATCGTTGCACAGAAATACACATTTGGGACCGTGTAATACGTTTCATTATTTTCATTTTCAGTTAAAGTGATTTCTTCTTCTGTTTCCTGTAAATAGTTTTTCTTAAACGTTTTATCTAGTCACATTTTTCCTTTTTTCAAAAACAGTTCAAAATAACGAAAACCAACCTTATTGTTTTCCGCTTCCGTCTGTTCCTCTGTGTCTTCACATCTCGTTAGAAGCAGCGACATATTGAGAAAAATTCCACAGTATGGCGGTTTTCTGAATAAGCTGTAAAAATCATTAATACATCTGTAAATTATATATTTTGCGACCCTTTTTTTCAAGATATATTTGTTTGTTTTCATATGGGTGAGAAAATTTGACTTATGATGTAAAACTTAATATTTATAAAAATTTATTAAAAGGATATAGACGGAAAGAGGTCTTGCGGTCTTCACAAAATAAATTTTCTTGAAAAGAGTGATATTTTTAAGTTACCAAAGTCAATCAAATGACCTTCTACCATCTGTTTTTGTCCGCTGTCAATATCTGTCGTGCATTAACATTGAAAAGCCTTTTCTCTAAAAAGAACTTCAATTTCAACTTATAGCATCTATAATTGATGGGGGACAAAAATGGTTAATTTCATCCCCCCTTTTAGACCTTAGGAATGCGCATAAACCCTTACAAAAAGTACCATAGTTAACTACAGTAGGTCAAAGTCAATCAAATAAATTTATTATGGATTTCAGATAAATATATTTTGTTTTTGAAAATTCCCCACAGCTAGTTTTCTGATATGAAAAAGAACTATTTCTTGTATATTTACATATTTTTCGAAAAAAAAATAGGCTCTTAAGGATCTTAATCTTCAAAAAAGTTCTAGTGTTATGTTCCATCGTAAATCAAAGTATTTATTTAAGTTACTTAACAATATAGTATTTACTGTGAAAAAATGTCTTGTTACATGATGGATACCATCGAGATTAATTCGTTTATTAATTCCATTCAAGAATAAATTTCTTCAACTGAGAGAGGTCATGGTAAGAGTGCATAGAGTACTGCAATAATTGTGATCAAATTGTATTTCTTTAATCAGTTTGCATGGTGGTATAGCGACGCATTACCTTATTTAGTTTGCATGACGGTAGCAACGTATTTATTATTCAGTTTGCATAGTGGTGGCGACGTATTGCTTTATTTAGTTTGCATGGTGGTAGCGATAAAGGGGGCCAAATGTAAGAGAGTAAATAGCACTACTTGAAGAGTTGTCACTGAGTACTAGGATTTGCTAACTCATGATGGTCTTCTTTTGAATACTAAACTGCAGCTTGTACAGCTTCATCCATAGTGGGAAAATAAATGTAGCTCTTCAGAGTCAATATTTTTGTTGCTTTACTCTACTGTAAATAAATAATAACATATATATAATAATCATGGACACCCCATGAACTTCGGATCAACGGAGTGATCATACGCGATCCAGATATCATTCGAACAGCATGGTACGAACACTACAAAACACTTGCTGCAAAGACAAAAGACCCGTTGTTTGATCAAAGGTTCGAAGAACATGTAGAACTCTCTGTAATAAACATGAAGGAAGAATCCTATAGAAACTTTGATAAAGTTGGTGATGTTATGATAAAGAAAGAAGAGGTTACAGAAGCAATGAAGAAAATGAAAAACGGAAAAGCACCTGGCCTTGACAAACTTGTCATTGAACATTTGCGCTTTGTGCAAGACATTATTCTAGAAATCCTGTTAGAGCTGTTTAACGCAATTCTAAACAACGAAAAATATCCGTTACAATTCAAAAGAGGAGTTACTATAACTTTGTTCAAAGGAGGAAAAAAAGACAGACTCGACCCTAATAGTTATAGAGATATAACCTTAACCTCAGTCCTACAAAAGTTATTTGAAAACATATTGTACACAAGAATAAAGCGTATCAACGTTGAAATTCATTTTCCACACCCTCTTCAGCAGGGTTTCCGTCCAGGATGTGGAAGTATACCGGCAGGATTTGTTATAACGGAAACAATTCACCACTATATAGAGAGAGACTCTGATATTTATGTGGCATTTCTAGACAACCAAAAGGCATTTAACAGCGTGTGGCATAATGGTTTACTCTACAAACTATACAAATTAGGTATCAATGGTAAAGGGTGGCGTTTGCTTTCCGACTCTTTTTGTGATTCCAGCTCTCGAATCCTATACGAAAAAGAACTGTCGAAGGAATTCACTTTACAGCAAGGTGTCGGGCAAGGAAGGGTACTATCGTCGTGGTTTTTCCTTCTGATGATTGACGGGTTGATAGAAATGCTGGATAAAAGTGCGACTGGAGCATGTGTGTGTGACCTTCACATTCCAAGTGTTATTCTGGCTGACGACACTTCCCTTATATCCAACACTCCCAGTGGTCTCCAGAAGCAACTGGATATTGTCTACAATTACGCTAGACGTTGGCACTTGCGTTATAATCCTAACAAAAGTTGTATTCTGTTTTTTAGCGCTAGTAGAAAGCGACAAAAGCAACCTGCGGCTAGACCATTTATTCTTGGTCAGGAAAACATCAACTTACATTCAGAAAATGTTTATGCTGGGGTCATCCTTACTGATAGGTTGCGAAACGATACAGCAATCACACAAGCATGCAGGAAGGGCAAGCGCATATTAAACTCGCTTATCAACATAGGAGTTCATGATCAGGGTATACATCCCATGACCAGCGTTAAATTGTGGAAAACAGTTGTCATGCCATCGATCTTGTATGGATGCGAATTATGGGATGTGATCTCTAAAAAGTCGATCGAAGAGCTGGAAATTGTACAGAGATACGCGGCCCGTCGAATGCAGGGATTTGACCAAAGATCACCAACACTGTGTACCATATTTTCCCTTGACCTGGTTGAAATGAAAAGGAGTATAGATAAAATCAAGTTGATGTTCTGGAACAGACTCTGTACATCAAGTTATTCTCTATTCTACAAAAAGCTTTTCATTGCAAGGCTGTGCTCTTTTGGTTCGACGACACCAAGACCGAAGCGTGGATTCATAGCAGATATTCACTCCATAATGAGGGAATACAACATTGATTTCTTTTTCAGGGAGTACCTTTTAAATCGTGACATCCCACCAAAACACACCTGGAAGCAATTCGTAGGAACTGTAGTTGATACTGCTGCTGAACGTGAGTGGAGGGAGAACTTAAACCAAAGAAAAGAGCTTCGCAGATACGCAGAAATACATGAAAATTTATCAACTCATCCCCTTTGGCTACTCGGTTTGAAGCTTCCGAAACACACATGGAAATTAGCCTCAGTAATCAGACTATCGGTCGACATCGTTAAAGAGGAGGTGAACTGCAAATTGTGTACGCGTACAACAAGTGATATTGCATTGCATTTTCTCCTTGAATGTCCAACGCTATTTGCTAGCAGAGACAGCTTGATGGACGAAATAGTAAACGCGATAAATGTCCAGTCTTATGTTAATCTCACAAATAATTGTGACGACGTAATCGCTGATACCATTCTTGGATCAAGACGTGGTTCGATCGTATCTGAGGAGGAGTGGGAAATGTTTATGCTTGCTGTTGCAACTGGCGTTGCGCGTATGATGACAGAAATGAACACTTACTTACATGAAGTATAAAACTTCAAAAATTGATAAATAATGTACATAGTGTTTAAATTATGGACAGTAACTTGCGTAATTGAGAAATTGTGTACATATTTCCACACTTTTGTTTAAAAGTTCAAATATTGTTACAAACTTAATATTTTGATGCATTGATCTCTGCTGCAGAGGAAATAAAGAATGTCTGTCTGTCTGTCTGTCAAAAAAGTTCTAGTGTTATGTTCCATCGTAAATCAAAGTATTTATTTAAGTTACTTAACAATATAGTATTTACTGTGAAAAAATGTTTTGTTACATGATGGATACCATCGAGATTAATTCGTTTATTAATTCCATTCAAGAATAAATTTCTTCAACTGAGAGAGGTCATGGTAAGAGTGCATAGAGTACTGCAATAATTGTGATCAAATTGTATTTCTTTAATCAGTTTGCATGGTGGTATAGCGACGCATTACCTTATTTAGTTTGCATGACGGTAGCAACGTATTTATTATTCAGTTTGCATAGTGGTGGCGACGTATTGCTTTATTTAGTTTGCATGGTGGTAGCGATAAAGGGGGCCAAATGTAAGAGAGTAAATAGCACTACTTGAAGAGTTGTCACTGAGTACTAGGATTTGCTAACTCATGATGGTCTTCTTTTGAATACTAAACTGCAGCTTGTACAGCTTCATCCATAGTGGGAAAATAAATGTAGCTCTTCAGAGTCAATATTTTTGTTGCTTTACTCTACTGTAAATAAATAATAACATATTTATCAGTTTTTTTCGTTTTATAATACTTTTTACCTCTATGGATCTTCAAAGTAATGTATCTTAATCATGTAACCATTGGGTCCTAGGATCTCCTGTTCAAACAATAGTTTTATTGTTTTCATCTATTTATATATATATTTTAAAAAAGGTACTGGTATACTCGATCGTATGAGAGGATACCATTTGATGTAATGTTGGGCCTTCTATTCAAATATTGTTTTATGCTTTAAAACAATTTTAAAAAGGCAAATGAATTGACCACCACATGTACCTCACATTCTGCTGATTTACCTCTCGCATTTAACTAGCTTGGATCCA
>NW_026922505.1:0-19751 GCF_032062105.1 Saccostrea cuccullata | reverse complement strand
AAGTTTTAAAAGATAAAGGCTTTAACAAAGATTGAGGTAAGATGGGCATTTATTAATTTTAAACAGCTCCTAAATATCAAGGTGCGCTTTGTAAAATTTCGGCGGCCATTTTGAAGTGGCGAATAATTATGTCCCTTGACTGTATATTAGCTGTGACAAGGCCTTATAAAAAAAGGTATTGCTTATATTATGCCGAGTGTGTCATGGCCTTGAATCAAGGTCATTTAGGATAAAATGTTCTGATTGGATGCATAGTTTAAAAGAACATGTTTGAATTTGTCAATACGGTAGCACACAAATTGGATATGCTTATCACCAGCGTGTGTCATGGTGTGACGAAAGTCATTTTGACAAGGTCAAGGTGCAAACATTCCTTTACTATTCATTTTAAATAGGGAAACATAATAAGATTTACCCAAAAAGATTGCTTTAACATTAAAAAGTGGCATGACCTTGACTCAAGGTCACTTCTCCCTGTCCGCAGCTCCGACGGAGACCTACTCGTTGCTGTGCAACGAGCTCACTGAGTTGATCGAACATTTTCATGTGCATAATAACCGGGACTTAACATTTTCAGGCACAATAAATTAAGTTTATAGAAAACATAACGATTTTGAACCTACCGCTCAACTCAAACTGCTGACGATGTATCAATGATAAGTCAATATCCTGATCATAATTAAGGACAGATATGATACAAACAAAAAATGAATGCCTGGATTGGTATACATTTTTTGGTCTAATTTCAGTGCAAATGATGAATATAATAAATTTCTAAAATATAAAGAAATTGTAAACCACCTGTAATAAAGAAGTCTGTCCTTCTTAAACCATCCTTATAAATCTATACAAATATTTTTCACTTCAAATTCCATTTTCATGGAAATTTGAATAAAAAATTAAAATCAAGTCGATGAAAGTTAATTATTTTAACTCATTTAAACATGACCAAAGATTTTATTTGAATTCAATTTATTTGACAAAAGTTTGTATCATTTGTCCTTCAAAAATAATTTTGCAATAACAGTAACCAAGTTTAAAGGATCGTGACCAACGATATCATTGCACTAAAAAGCGAGATTGAATTAGTATTGCATGAATATTATTTATTTTGGTTGTTTGTTTGTTTTATCAAAGCTGAGAATTTACGTCATGCCCTAGTCATTTTGCAAGCCATGTTTTGAAAAAAAAAAATCGAACAAACTTTCAAAAAGCAGTTTACACTCCGAAAAATACTGTTAAAATTACCCAAAAAATTAACAGATTGGTGCCGGGTAACGTTAAATTTTCCCCGGGGTTCATTTTTAAAAGTTAAATATTGAACCAGGGGTGTTTTTTTTTCCCCGTTAAAAATGAATAAAAGGTCGTTGAATAAATACCCATTGTCATTTTTAAAAAAAAAAACTTGTATTTTTTTTCTTATCCTTGAAGACCTCTATGGTACCCTGTTAAATTTTTACCCCATCAAAGAGTTTGAACTGAGAAGTTGTTTTACAGGATTTATCAGTATCTCTATCTCTGCATGTATATTTCGCTTTCAATTTTCCCCTTTTCAAGAATATTAGAAATAAACCTATCCCCCCTTAATATGTACATTTTGATCATTATACGATTTCAGTTGTTTTCAAGCATGACAAGTTGCACTTTATTTTTTAAGAATTCTTTTTAAAATCCATAGCATCCAGAAATAACTACAACACTGTGAATAGGGATAAAAAAAAATCATGAAAATCTAGAGTCTAGAAATTGAGTTTTTTTTATATCGATCAGGTGGGCAAAATCCCATCTTGTCAAATTTAGTAAAAAAAGTAACAAAATTTAAAGCCTAAAAATTAAAAAAAAACACACTGGCCAAAATAAACCCAATATAGTGACATTAGCATGTAAGTAATGCTGTCTTTAAACAAGGTTGGTAAAATTGTAAAAACATATGTCAGGAGCCTGTCTCAGCTTAAAATTGGTCGTTTTTAGAGCATTACCTTGAAAATTAGATTATTCCCATTCTAAAAAATATCATTCTTATTCAATACAATGTGTTTTCCTTTTTTGTTAGTTGTTATTCTTTTTCATGATTTGTAATTTGCATTCGTTAAATTATTATTCCCATTGGATGAAAAATGACAATATAATTCCTAAAAATAATTTATTATTCTTTTGAAAATACGCGTTTCCTATTTGATGTCATAAATTTTATTTCTATTTGAATTTTGTCATTTTTATTTTTTTTATTTTTCGTATTCAATAATTATTTGGTAATATGCAATAAAATTGCTGTTCGAAAACATATAAGCATTCATTTCTATTAGAAAAAATATGATTACCATTCGATTAATTTCTTATCTTATTTGCATAAAATTTATTCCTTATGCAATTTTTTTTTCAATAGTTAAACGAGAAATATGGCAAAACTAGAACTGGTTCTATACTTAATTAAAAAAATGAAACGTTTAGCATGATTATCGAATATACCCTGGTAAATCATTTTATTTCCAAAAAAAATGACAAATTCATCAAATCACATATTCGAATGGAATAATTGGTTAAAAAAAAAATTTTTAAAAAAAAACATTATTTTTTTTAAAATATAACAACTTATTGTATAGGAATCGTATTTTATGAACAGAAATGACATGATTTTCGTAAAAAGGAAAAACAAAATTTTTGAATAAGAAAAATAAAAACGATAAAATGCCACGTTTTACCCACCATTCCAAAAACAATAACCGGAATATTACTTCACAAGAATGTTCGTTTGGAAAAATGAAAGAAAAAAATTAGTTAACACGAAACAGTTGTGTCAATTCAGTGTTGACTTTAATTTAAAGTTGTCTGGGATATACTGAGTCACACATGAACTAAAGTAACTATTGCTATATATTTTCTAAACTGCCTATAAAAAATTTTTAAAAGGTCGGCAAATAAAGGAGCACAATTAGTGTTCATCGAAATTCAAAATTTTGGGGGAAGAATGGGTCTCCAAAGACTGCAAAACGGTGTCTATATGGAACTGCAGCTTCCTATTAATATCAAATTAAGGATACTTTTCGGTAGAATCAGGTTGATTTATAACCAGGTGCTTTTGTTGATGACCCATCACAAATGGAAATTGCCGAGTTCCTTTTTTATTTTTTTTTGGGGGGGGGGGGGGGGGGGACAGTGTTATGACTTAAAAATGGGCTTAAAAAGGTTTGAATTTGTCGTGAGGAATGTTTCTTTAGAGTGTACACAAGTTGTACGTTTTAAAAAAAAAATGAAATTTAAAATTTTCTAAGCATCCCTAGCCCCCCCCCCCCCCCCTTCCCCCGGATGTTTAAAATCACATCTGTGAAAAGGGAAAACCAAGTATAAATATGTGTTTTATATTGTTGAATTAAGCCCGGTTTCATGATCAAATTCCCACCCCCAGCTCAGTTTCCAACGGAAAAGGGGTTTAATTCAGCCCCTTTTGGGCCCAAAGTATTCAACGTTTGGGTTTAAAACACGTTTTTGTTTTATTTTAACCCAAAATGTCTATACACATCGTTTCTAATAATTTTTTCTCACCCCGCTAGAGCATTAACTACATGTATGCATCTCGTAAAATCCACCCTCCCCTTAAACAGTATTCCATAAAGTTGAAATTTACCTAAGAAAAGCGACGAAAGTGCATAGTTAATGTATGATAACCCGGGAGCGATTATCACGAGATTATTAAAACTCTCCGGACGTTATTCTAATAAGTGAGACATTCTCTATGCATTCTGTTGTGATTACCTAGGGAAATTTCAACGTTTATCTATGTTATTTATTTAGCATGTTCGAGGTTCAATTATTCCCAAAATTCTTTATTATCAAATTAAAGAAACAAATTAATATAATATTTTGCAGCTTTACTCGTCTAGTAGTCAATTCTCATAAAAACATGTTACTGCAAATGTGTGGAATTAATATAAAGACAAAAATGTATCAATTTAAGTTTTAAATACACAGTAGATATTATTTAGTTATCAAGTTACATGTGTACCACGCATAACTATGTTTACTTCATTAAGTTTGAAACTAAAATGAAATTTCTTTTATTTTCAGACTAAGCATCACATTGTTTTTGTCACTGTCACCAAAATCTGAAAAGACGGGGCAGTGGTTAGAGCAGCTTTATACCGGTATTGTTTAAGAGTAAAAAGCACTATAAGACGTGGATTCCGGTCCTTCGGTTGAGACCGTGTCGATTGAGGTTGCCTGCCGAAATAGATATTTGCATAAAAAATATCCCTCATTGCTAAATGGTCATACAGTAAGTACCAAGTGTCGGGATAAATTTTAACCCCAAACCAGCAAGTGCTAGCGTCTCCATATGAGTGAAAAATTCTTGAGAGGGACATTACAAAACAAGCAAACAGACAAACCAAAGAGTGAAATATTTGCTTCTGAAAAATCCACACCTGCAGCTATCAAATTTCAACAAAGACTATGGTAAAAAATCTTGCAATTGAAAAGCAAAGAAAAAAAAAAAAAAGTACCTTATATCAGGAAAGC
Source organism: Saccostrea cuccullata (assembly GCF_032062105.1). Classification (NCBI taxonomy): domain Eukaryota; kingdom Metazoa; phylum Mollusca; class Bivalvia; order Ostreida; family Ostreidae; genus Saccostrea; species Saccostrea cuccullata. The sequence goes on along the minus strand of NW_026922505.1, from coordinate 15,236 downwards.
TAGCTTTATAAATATAAAAAAAATTGTAAAGGTGAAAGAAAAATTTTGAAGACCAAAAACAAATTCTTCTCTTTTTTAAGTGTGTTATTTTTAACTGTTGTCAAATTTTTTTAAGGCTTTGTACTTTTTAATACCTTACACGTAGAAAGGAGGAATTTTAAATTTTGACTTTATTAGCGTTTGCAATTAATACTGTGCTAGAAATGTGTCATTGTAATGACATTTTTATTGTTGGAATTTTTTCTTATCAAATATACCTTAGTACATATAGACCTTATGTATTTAGATCTAGGCTTAGTGATAATTTGAGTTTAAACAGAGAAAATTCGGATTGAAATTTTTGGGGGGATCTGATTTGAAAATAATGTAATTGTAATGTTTTAGATCATTTTGTCGCTTATTCTACAGATGTAAAAATTAATGGTAAAACGTATCTTGATTTTCGATATGGCGGGTAAAAGAAAACCCCAAAACTGTAAGATTTATTTATTTTTTTTACAAAATATTTTGTCTACATCGTAACCTAAAGAAACCCTTTTAAGATTTCCACATGAAGCTTTATAATTTATATGCATATGTGCTTCTTAAAAAATTTCAAGGTTTAATGCCCAGTAACAGCATAGACATGAATTAGAAAACAAAAAACAAAAAGAAAAAACAAAGCAAAATTTTTGGGGGGAGGCCCTAAAATGTGTCAGGTCAAAAATAAAAAGAATTTTAAATTACAATATGTAACAAAAATTCTGTGGGGTTTTATCAAATTTCATTCAGTGGTATGAAAGGAGTTGCGGATAAGGCATGGGTACCCCCAAAAGAAACCCATGGAGGAACAACCCATTACTATAACCACCGCTTTTCATGCGGAGGGGAACTTTACTCAATGATGTTGCCAAAATGGACCTATTTGACCCCACTAAACTTATGAATAAAAAAAAATTGAAAAAAGTACTGAAAACAAACAAGTATGCAATGAACATAGAAGATGAATCCTTATTTTCAATGCCGATATAATTTTCATATTTTGCACCACTCCGACGCCTTTGAATAAATGTTAAATAATCAAAAGTTTAGTGGTAAAAAAGTTGATTCTCCTTCTTTTTTCCCGAAGCACAATCTTTTTGAATGGGTACATGGCGATTGCATTCTTTGCAGTTAAGTTATGAAATGCTAAGAAAAAATGAAGGTGAAATAGAATTAAAATGAAACAGAATTTAAAAGAAATGTTTGTATTCAAATATAGTGTACTTGAAAGTTTTAAGCAGGTTCGTTAAGTTATTGTTTAGATATTAAAAAATCCTTTCTATTCTCAGTTTTTGATCTTGAAGCTTATATTTTAGAATCAAAAATGTGCAAAAATCGTCATTTAATTGATAAAATTATCTTACAGCGCAATTATGAACGCCATTATTTTCGTTACCCTTCAAACTGATATAAATTCGCTCAAAAACCACATGTTGCTGTAAACATCCGGTCTTGTGACGTCAACCAAGAGTTAATACTCGGGTAATAATCGAAGTCGTCCTAATATATATATACAATGTTTCATTTCTAAATTACTTATAAATCACAACTTTATAACAAAATTATGAAAATTTAAAAACGAGCATATGTGGTTATTTAGTGAGAATTTGTTTTTCATTTTGAGTGCCGGTGTAACGTTGAATATTGACCCGAGTTGAAAATTGACCCGGGGGTCATTTTTCAACGTTGAATATTGAACCGGGGTCATTTTTCAACGTTGAATATTGAGACTAAAAGTCGTTGAATTTATACCCGGGGTCATTTTTCAACAGCTTGATAATTTTTTTTTCTTAAACCTGATACCGTAGACGTCAACAAGTTGAAAATTGACCCTGTTGAATATTGACCCCACCTCAAAGTTTGAACATTTTTTTTAGATGGGAAGTTGTTTAACGGGATTTATCAGAAACACTTTATTTATATTTCGGTTTCATTTTTTTCCCTTTTCAAGAATAATAGAAATAAACATACAGTATCACCCCGTGTATACATGTACATTTTGATCAGTACACGGTTTCAGTTATCTTTGCAGGGGCGTAGCAACGGGGGGGGCTTGTCCTCCCCATTTTTTTTTGCAACCTTAACTATATTATAGCAAATGTTAACTTAAAAACTGCCCCCCCCCCCAGTTTTAGTGATGTGTCCGAAAAAAAAAGTATTAGAATTGGTACTGAAAGAAGTTGACACTGAAAAAAGTTAGCCTTGATCCCTACTTGTACAACGATTAATGAATTGTACAAACGATTTAATAAACAAATGGTACAAACAATTTATTAAAAATGTACAAACAATTTACTAAATTGTACAAACAATCTTAAAATCGTACAAACGATTTATTAAATCGTACAAACGATTTATTAAATCGTACAAACGATTTATTAAATTGTACAAACGATTTATTAAATTGAACAAACGATTTATGAAATTGTACAAACAATTTGTTAAAATTGTACAAACGTTTTTAAAATCGTTCAGACGATTTTTTAAAAAAATTCTATATTGTTAAAATGGCAGGAATACGCCGTCGTACGTGCCTATTCGATGTCATTAATTAATATTTAAAACAATCGGGTGCTAGTCGCTAATTTTGTTATTCCTATTGATATTTTTTTTTCTTAATCCATGATTATTTGGTTTATATGCAACAAAGTTGTTGTTCGAAAACATACTACCATCATTTCTATTCGAAAAAAAATACAATTCCTGTTCGTTAAACTTCTCATCTTATTACATAATTTTATCCCTATGATCTCCTATGCGATGTTTTTTTTTTAATTCTTTTTCAATAATTGCCATGATTGCATTCTGGGAAATATGACAAATTAAACTAGAATTGGTTGTAAACTCATTTAAATAGGAATGTAAAGTTTAACATTATTATCGAATATAAATCATTTTATCACATAGACTGACAAACAAAATTTGAAAATATTGGGAATAAGGCAGAAGTCTTCTCTCTTCAAGACTTAGAGACTAGAGATGAGCATAAATTAAGCTGTTGCTATTTACATGTAATATTAAATAAATGTGTTTCGTTTTATACATTGATGGAGTAATTATAGAGAATTTAGTTATTCAGAATACAAATTTATTTAATTGATTATGTCTTGTAACAATTTTTGACAAAGATATCCAATATGTTTTAATATAAAGTATATTTTGATCCTAATTCAAGACTTAAAGGCATTGATACGTACTCCACCAATTACGGAACATTAAAAAATATTAATACAAGTTGTAGTAATTTTTTTTTCAGAAACATCAAGTCATACTCTGTATTATCTTCAATTGGGAAATAAATACTATTTCTGTTTTACAAAAAAAATTTCTCCAGGCAGGGGAGGGGGTGGGGATGTCACTCACTTTAATGAAATTTTCTAAAAGGACTCCTGCAATTTAGTAAACTATATGATCACAAGAAAAAAACATGAAGTCAATATGCATTTCAAATTCTATAAATAGTAACTCAAGTCTTTATGCTGTTATATACTTAATCATGTGGTCAAGTTTGAGCCAATCAGAGAGCTTAGAAATAAATGAGATCTCACCTTTTCGTGCTAAATAGGTTCTATCACCTATTTGAATAAGTGGTATCACCTATTCGAAAAGGTGATATTACCTATTTGAGTTTCTTACAACAGTCATTAATGAATGTTCCTGATAATATATATTATACTGCACTGGAACCAAGAAACTTCGGACTACCCATTTTTCATTGATTTTTTACCATTTCCTTGATGTGTACACCGTATAAGTGATATAAATTAATTTGAAAGCAAAAAAGCTACAGCTGTTCGACGGAAAAAAAGGTGATATCACCCAATCGAATAAGTGATATTACCAATTCGAATAAGTGATATCACCTTTTCGAATTTGGTGATATCACAAATTCAAATCAAATAGTTGGAACAGGTGATATCACTTATTCAAATAGGGGATACTACTATTTGCAGTAAATTCCAAAACGGGGCCTCATACCTATGAATTAAATCACAGTTGTGAAAACCCAATCATAAATATATGTTTTTATGCTGTTGAATTTTGAACCGGTTTCATGATCAAAATTCAACGACCCGGCTCAGTTTTCAACGGATTAGGGTCTAAATTCAACATCTTCGGTCTCAAGCATCAACGTTGAAAAATGACCCCCGGGTCAATTTTCAACTCGGGTCATAATTCAACGTTACACCGGTGTAAAGACGAATAATGACCCCCATAGAATAATGACCGGGGCTCATTTTTCGACGACGAAAGATGGCTCCCGGCCAATATTCCACGGCAAACATTATGGCCATTTTCGACTTCAAAAATAACCGTTTTGCCCGTAGAAAAAGTATCATCACCCTAAAAATTTGCATACCCCAAAGTGAATAAAAATGACCCCCGTAGAATAATGACCTTATATAATGTTCATTAAAGTTAAACATTTTAGGGGGCTCACTGGATGAAACCTCCCCCCTTGCCTCCTATATGATTATAATGGCAAGATTCAAATTTTGCTCTGTGAGACCCAAAACAAGTGTAAGATCTATAAGTGTTGGTTGTGATTTTATATGAGAGGCTTGGTTTACCTTTCTTAACCGAAATTTCTGGACAGGTTTAGACATTGGATAGTTTATGAAAAATATATTTGTTTTTAGCATAAAATATTTTATCTCGCTCACTTCAATTAGTGAAGCAACTACAACACATTCCCCATCAGAATGCTACAGGGGAGGACGAGGTTATTATAATTTTGAAAATTGCTGGCTTTCAAAAGCATACCGTTTATATATTCAGAAAATAAAGTTATTACAATATGTTTACATATTTTTGCACACTTTTGGCATTCTTCTTTTTTCTCCATTACTAATGGACAGTTGGTTCATAAACTGTAAAGTACTTAAGTGGGTTCTTAATTTATATAGATAGGTATATCAAGGGATCTGTTCGGGGGTGGGGGTGTATTAGGACATCGATAAAACATTGTTATTGTTAAGAGTAGCTTAGTAACTTAAGTCAAGAGCCTTTTCCAATTTTGGTATGCCATTTGGATTGTTTCAGTACAAAACCCTTTAAGGTGGAATGCCACACAAAATTTTCATTTTATAGATCTTTTGAGTCATCCTTTTAAAACAAGGGTTTGAGTATTGAAAAGTCGATATTACAATTTCAATCATTTTATATGAATTTTTTTGTATTTTTTCAAGAAAATAAAAAAAATAATTACATCCAACTAAGATGTTTTCCAGTTAAAAGTTTGGTATAAATTAATGTATCATATTAATATCTAATTAAATATGTAAAAAAAGGCTGGTTAGGCTTTTTATTTTTTTTCATAAAAAAAAATATTTATAAAAATAAAACTAATTATTTGTGAATATTTTTAAAACCTATGGTTAAAATCGCCATAAAACTAGTCACAACTGAGGACAGCATGTTTGTCAATCATTTTTTCAAAAGAAATTGAAATGAAATTGAAAAATATTACAGAAATTATTTTTTTAATATTTGAACCTAACCCGATCAAAATAGAAATAATACAAAATTATTAAAATGCTAATTTACTGCCTCTTCATGTATTTACAATGAAGAAATCTTTTTTTATTGTCAGGTTCATTAATGTTTTAATCCTTATTACACTTAATCAGACTAGTGTTCTTGGGGAATGTATTTATTCCAATAAATATACAATTATGGTTGGGATCGGTTTAATATGATCAGGAATGGCAAAAATTAAAAAAAAAATTGCTCTAAAATCTGGCCATTTCGTTTCAATTTCTTTTATAAATATGATTAAATATCATGTTCTCCCCAGTTGTGACTGGTTTTAAGAAAATTTTAACCACAAATTAAAAAAAAATCACAAATTGTGTGATTTATTTTCATGTTTTTTTTTAAATTAATATTTATACAGCTTTTCTACAAATATTTATATTAGATATAAATGTGATGCATTCATTTACAGTGATTTTTTTTTTTTTTGACGAAAATGTCTTATTTTGAAGGAAATTTTTTTTTTTCATTTTCTTTGAAAAAATACAAAAAAAAAAAAATTCATATAAAATAACTGATCTAAAGTCGGCCTTTCAATGCTGAAACCCTTGTTTAAAAAGGTTGACTCACAGATCTATAAAATAAAATTTCGGTGTGGCATTCCTCCTTAATACAACTAGAAGCAACACTCTCCAAAGTAGTTATTTTTCCGCTAAGTTCTATATTAATTTGTCAAGCAAGGAAACTTGGTAAGAGGTGTTTTAATGATTTAAAAGCCATATAAAGAGTTACAGCCTTTTAGGTAATTTTTTACAAGTAACATTGGAAAAAGTGCCGGTAAGCATCAACAATGTTAGAGTAAATAGAAATTGTTTTATACGGACAAGTCCCTAACTCCCTTTATAAAACTCGTGTAATCACGTCTTATTCTGTAAATTTGTATTGGCGAATGAACAGGCCCTGGTCGACGGTAACCATTTGCGTTGAGGTAGACCGCCGCCGTCACCATGGTTCTTGCCACCCCATTGGTGGCGGTTACAGTTCCATAGACAGGAGTGGTCATGACTCTTGCAAGTGGCGTATACCGACGCACCTCAGAGCTAATTTGACGTGTGCAACACATTTGTATGCTCATTCCATTGTTTATTGACTAGAATGATATTTCAATTAATTAAGTGACTGATTGATTAATAATTGATTGATTGAATTTGATTGATTAATGCATTTGGTGACCTTCATGCACTTGTGACCTACCCAGTATATGATCTGCCCGATTTGGGTCGTTACCTTTGTTGTATTGATTCTTGATTGTGGTAGCTGCGGTAACCCCAGCAAATACGCCGGTTTCGAGATTATCGCGCATGGGGCGCTCTTTCGTTACGGATGTGGTTTCATTTCCGCGCAAAAAATCAGATGGGACAGTTACTTATATATTAGATACATTGCATCGTTGACAGATCGATTTATCACAACTGCATCATTGTCAGGATGAACACTTTTAATTTATATTAAGGTTCATGTGTCATTTTTAAAGGAGAAAATTGAACAGAAGAAAAAAGATTGACAGAAGAAAAAAATTTAGTGGAGAGTAGACTTTAGACAAGGGAAATGGGCCGGGAAGAGATACGGATAGCTAATAAATACAAACACATCAGATCATTGCAAGTCGAAATTCTGAATGACACACTGATTTCTTTTTCTATCATGATTATATGTTAAAAGAGCCCACAAACTTTAAAAAAAATGTTTATAAATATAAACCGTTTACTTATTATGAAGACTACAACGTTTTTTTTTTCGTGTTCAAGTATCCTAATTCAATGTAGATTTGGTAAATATGTGTAGTTGAGCTTAATAAAATCACCAAAAGCATCAATGCTAAACATTTTATCTTTTTATAACATTAAATGACATTTTCAAGACATTAACATGGTTCTTTACTCATGCGCATTTCTATGCATCAACGACCTGTCCCACCTCCATGCTGAAATGGATATGTTCGCACCTCTGTCGTAGGAGAGTTACAATCTCGAAACTCGCGTATTGATCACTGCAGCCAGAAGCGCAATATTATACATTCGTACAAGCAAAATACCACAGTGTTTATTTGATCTATAAGGAAATTGAAATCACCCCTTTTTTGCTAGTAACGTTGTAGAGCACTAACGGATATTCATGTAAATTTTCACCGAATGGTATAATACATGCGATGTTTTAAAAGAAAAAAAGCAAAAGATTCAAATAAATGTAAAATGCAAAACATTTATAAAAAAATAAGTATATGTATGTACATGTATACATGTAAGTATAAGTTTAACTTACGATCTTTATTAGATTCTCGTCGGTTGAGGCTTTCTCTTTTGATTTATAAACATAATCATAGCATTCAGGATCTGCCAATGAAAGAGAAAAAGGCTGACTCGAAATTCAACATGTCATTACGCTTTAAACATAAAATTTTAATTTATTTTTTATTCTGTAAAAAATGTAAAGAAAACGACTAATACGATAAAGCTGGGTATTTTTTTTCAATTCTTTTGAGCATTCAAATATCATCACTTTAATTACTCGAACTGGCTTTTTAAAAAAAAAGTACGGTATAAGTAACTGTTTTATTCGAATTAAGTATGAAAAAATATTTTCCCCAATTGTATTTCAAACTAAACTTGTATAATAATAAAAATTTTCCCAAGGTTTAAAATACTGAATAACATCAGTTTCTATAGTGCCTTATACATGTAACATAGTTTTCAAAGAATTAACATTTGGTGTGCCACTAAATGATTTATACTACATGTATACTTTTAAAGATTTTATATTGAATTTGACTTTTTTAATCCAAATTACCCATATCTTTTTAAATAATCAGTTTACATTAAAAACATGTAGTCAAATTATTTTGATATGAGTTAAGCATTCATACACAGAGTTTCACCTCTCCGAAGAATGGAAGGGTTGGAATTTGCCTATTGTGAGACTAGCAATCGTTCTTCTACAACATAGGGACATTTATCTTTTATTTCCCTTTCCATAACAAACTTTAAAGGAAATACCTACACTTGAAGCTCTCTTAGAGAAATAAAAAGTAGGGCATCTTTTGCACGGTGCATCTGGGTTGCGCTGAATTTCTTCCTCCAGTGGCGATTTTGGATATTTTCCCCAATAAAATATTATGAGTCTTTTTAAACAAGAGGCCCATGGGCCACATCGCTCACCTGAGTAACTTGGGTGATGCAGATCTTTACCAGATCCCCCCTTGCTATACCTATCACGCCCAACAACCCCCTTCCCTTTTTTTTTTAACTTTAGAATCTACACTACCCAAGGATGCTTCCACATAAGTTTCAGCTTTCCTGGCCCAGTGGTTTTTCAGAAGAAGATTTTCAAAGATGTGTTCTATATATTTTATGTAAAACTTGGGGTTTCTATTGTGGCCCCCCCCTTTCCCCCGGGGGATGATTTTTACAATTTAATATCTACACTACCCAAAGGATGCTTCCACATAAGTTTCATTGTTCCTACCCAGTGGTTTTTAGAAGAAGATTTCAAAGGTTTGTTCTTTTATTTCTATGTAAAATTTGGATTCCCATTGTGGGCCCTACCCCCGGGGGTCATGATTTTTATAATTTAATATCTACACTACCCAAGGATGCTTCCACATAAGTTTCAGCTTTCAGTCTGGTCCAGTGGTTCTTGAGGAGAAGTTTTTTTGTGACCCAACCCTATTTTTGTTTTTTTTTGATTATTCCCCTTGAAAGGGGACTCGGCCCTTTATTTTTTTTTTAAATTTTAAAATCCCTTTTACCCAAGGATGCTTTGTACCAAGTTTGGTTAAAATTGGCCCATTGCTTCTTGAGAAGAAGTCGAAAATGTGAAAAGTTTACAGACGGACGGACGGACAGACGGCTGGACAGACGCGGACGGACGGACACGGACAAAATGTGATCAGAAAAGCTCACTTGAGCCTTCGGCTCAGGTGAGCTAAAAATGTAACAATTAGTTATTGTACAGTCACTCTCTCTCCACATGTATATGTATTTGTATGTATATATGTGGTATTCCAAATGCAACGGGACTCCAACGTCAGCCTAAAGTCAAATGGTCTGCGCCAAAAACCGATGGTCTACACCCAGAAGTCCGATGACGAAAACAATTAATACCATTTCTGAAACCCTTTTAAAATTTTTCGGAAACGCATGGTCACCGATTTTGATGAAGCTTCACCCATGTTTAGATTACACACAAATATAAAACAAAATTTCGTTGATAAGTGTCTCGGTTGCTATGGCAACAGCCGGAAAAGTTTAAAAAATGAGATTTTTAGCCACTTTAAATCTTTACTGTGGCTTAATAAAAACTAAAAAAGCAAACAAACCATTCTCACAAAAACATGACACCTTGATGTCACTTATACTATAAAGAAACTGTTTAAAATTATCTCTAAGTAAGTGGTGACCAAGGGTGCATTCGGAATACATTTAAAATGCTTAATTATGCTGAAAAACACTCCGTATTCTCTAATGGTAGGTGTTACATGCTCAAACTCAATCAACGACTTAAGAAAAACAATGAAAATGTTTCCCTTTAAGTATATCAGTATAAGCAATATTATTCTATAAATAACTTTTATGGTTGCCATGGTAACACAGTGTAACCTTGCAAAATAGTAACTAAGATTGGGTAAATGCTACTGTCTTGAAGAAAAACATAAAATTAAAGAATGGCAAATTATCCTTAGAACCTTGCAACACCAAAACCATAAAAAAATTTTGGGGTATAATTGCTACTTTGCAGTGTTACCATGGAAACAAAGTACCAGTGCTTAAAAGTGAATTATTTTTCGCTGCATTAAGAATTAAATTGCAAAATAATAAAAACAAATTAAAGAACTCAGCTTGAATAGTACTTATCTGTTAGAACTGATGATGAATATCATATATTGATAAAATTTATGAAGAAAACAACATTGTTGCTATGGTTACCAAGAAGGGAAAATGTTCGATTTTGTGAACTTTATATCAATATTAAACCCTGTGTGCCAAGTTCTTGCATCCACTTAGAGATTGGATGATAGTCAAAATTAAAAGTCAGATTAGCTGTTAATAAATATCAATCATAAAAGTTTTGGGGAAACTACATTTTAGGGTACTATAAGGAAAAAAAAATATTTTTCATGTTTTTAAGCTAGAGTTTCTGCTTATTTCAATAGCAACGCTCTATTTACAGAATCTAATCTGAATTTTTTTTCAAATGGGGAAAAATATCAGCACACCAACATCTTTAAAAATTGATCATTAGTTATCAGGAAATGTGCTTTTTTAAAAGATAGGATCAGATTTAAACATACAGTGTGTTGTTTTGATGGCTCTCTCTGGAATAAAAACCTTGGCAACCATTGCCAACCAAAATGAAATATCATATTTTGTTCTTGGTATATGTTTCAAAGCTCTTCTTTCCTTATTTTCACATTTCATCCTAAATTATTTTTTTTGTTTGTGTATCTTTTTTTAAAATTAATATTTTTTTTTTTACTTTTGAATACTTTGTTACCATAGTAACGTATGTAATAGTTGATTTACCAAAAATGTTTATCATGCATTTGAAAATCGACCTTCAACTTTTGGAAACAGTCATTGCCAATGGTTTGCTTTGCCGCAAATGTTAACTATGGGGCTCTAAACATGTTTTAAAAAAGTCATTTTTCGAACTTTTAGACATGTTGCCATGGTAACTATAAAACATAGCAACCAATTTTTCCTGATTTTAGTTTAGGGTATCAAAGACTTTTAATTTTAGAGTTTGGAGAAAATCTGAGACTATGCGTGCCACAACTCCTATATAAAATTTCAAATCATTACAAAAATAATTAACGTTTATGCCATCGTACAACCTCAATGGTTATGTTTTCATTTGCGTGAAATGTTTTCCAAACTTGAAAATGATAGGGGAAGGGGATCCTTTTGTTAGATAAGGACAGGAACCGCATCTGGGATCAACGTACTACAGTTTGATACTTAACAGCCATCTTATGGATAAAATGGCCCAGTACTTATATCAATTAACTATCACACCCTTTCCAATTTCATATATCATAATAAAGTAGACACTTGGTGCTATTATTTTTCATAATAAAATTTCTATTTGAGAATCCAGAAATCGGAAACAGGTTTCAGAAAATGCAATGTTCTTGAAATTAGCAAAAAACCTGTGTATTTCACTACCTTCAGCAAAGAATTAAAACATAAGCGCAGCCCACAATCCAAAAAAAATGTATTTTGATCTTCAAAAAAACAGACCTTTCATTCTGTATTGGTTCATGTATATTTTGTATCAAAGGTTGTGTTCTATATGAAATATTGAAAAAGATGCTTCCACTTTAGGTCATTTTCAAAGGAATTTACATGATATGAGGAAAATGACACATTTTATGACGTCATAATGTATTGACTAGATGGGGAATTAAGTCACTATTAATATATACGCAGTCAACAACACTCCAATTAATAAATACTGCATTTACAACCTTAACTGAGCAGTTGTGATTTTTCAGAAATTCTTAGGCAAAATAAGGCCGAAAGTGGTTCTTGCTCCTTGTTCAGGGATGGTGTTAATTTACTCTGGTAGTTATTATATATATATATATATATATATATATATATATATATATATATATATATATATATATATATATATATATATATATATATATATATATATATATATATATATAAATTAATTAATTTATTTTTTTTGGAAAAATTAGCTGGTTGTCTTTGACTGTGAATTTTATCCGATTTCTGTAGAATGAATTCTATTCATCAACAGAATATTCGATTTACCTGGGCTTTCAATAATAAAGTGTATTCATCGGAACAGTATATGTAAATCGTGAACTGAGAGCCTGAAATCTCTGAAAATGAATAAAAGACTGGGGTCAAAACCATTTCCATGAATTTGAACAAGAACTATTAGTAGACAAACTTTTCAAAACAAAAGTTATTGAAAATTCATTTATTCCTGAAAGTCGCAAGATAAAAAAAAATTGGTCCACTTAAAACTGAAAATAATGTGTCAAGTAATGACTGGATTGATGATCTTGAGGTAGCGTTTGCAGCTCACAAAAGAATCGATGCATAGAAAGTAGATATTACATGTATATTCTCGCGTTTGGCTGGTTAGGGTAAAGACGAAGTGAAATACAGAGAAAACATTCGTTATGACATTGTTACATTGGATTGTTTACAGGTAGCATTCGGATATATCCAGAGTGTGTTTACGTAACAACAAAGTTTCTTTGAGCGACATCAGAGAGAAAGTGAAACAATCGTAAATATTCCTAACTGCTATAAGATCTATATCGGAAAATATATAAAGAAAGATAGCAGTGCTTTTCCAGAAAAAAGAGCGTACCCTGTGTGAACGATTCTCTTACAGCTATTGTGACCCATTCATACGCAGGGGAACGAAACGACTTGTTAGAAGCTTATACTGACCTGTTGACTTTCTACACACTAAGAGACGAACTAATGTTATTCAGTGAAGAGGTAACAACGCAACGCCATTCAAAAATAAGAGCTTCCAGACACTAAACCGGCCAAAAGATCTGCAATCAGCAGAACTTAAATGTCCCAACTTCGATTTGTCTACAGCGGATCAGCTGTAGACAATCTTCCACGCACAAAAAAGGCAGATCAATGCACTAATAAGATTGATGAAATATCGCAAAGCTTTAATACATAGAGTTAACATTCTACGGAACGCCATGAAAGGAACGGTTAAAGTAACCGTTTTAAGTAATAAAAAAACTGAGCCATATGAAAAGATTTTTGTCGAGTAAAATTGAATACTTAGCTATGCTGAGGACCGATGTGGAATATGTTATTGTACATGTAGCAATGTTTTAATGTTGTTTACTTCTTTAAAAAAAGTTACAACGTAAACTGAATACCTGTAGAAATCGTAATGTAGCTATCTATAGTGGGCAGGGGTGGGGCTTACACAGTACCAGTTATGTTGCATGTATCAGCTGTTTGTTTCGTGACTTAGTATAAACATATAATTGTTAAACTGAATGTAGAAAATGAGGAGAGTGCATGAGTTTGCAATTGTTTTGGAAGAAAAATATTCATACACATTGAATGCTTATTTTCTGTTCCCAAAAGTGCTGGGAGCTGGTCTGTGCTGTTTGGGGGGGGTACTGAAAAATAGTCTTTACCCTTGCACTTTTGATGTAAATTACGTATAGGCTTAACGTTCTACCGATATTCTATATATTCCTTGTCCCTATGCAGCTCCAATGCTTCTAGATAAATTCTTATTATAATCACATTGTATTTAATGTATTATTTTCTTTTAGTTTTAATGATTAGGATTAAAAATTAGCAATGATTTTATATTTATTTAACCATATTCGTGATTACAAAACCGTTAATCTATTCCTCTGGATCAATTGTGCTGTATCATGTCAAGGCTGGAGACGTCATATTTGACAGAGAAATTCTTCTATAACAACCAAGTATTGTAATTCTAAAAGATTCTACATAAAATTAAATAATTAAAGTCAATTGTTATTTCCGCATCATGATGTTGTTTATTTTATATTTGGCTTTGTAATTTTTTCATGACGTCACAATTAAACTTCCATAACAGAGCACCACGAATGTGAACTCTGACCTTCCTTAACATAGCTGAGTAACCAGAATGATGCAGAAAATATAGATAACATTTACTGATACGAGTCCGACAATAAGTGATACTCAGAATGTATTGAACGCGTCATAGGAAAGTGTCCTGTGATTGATGTTTCTGTATTAAAATTTAAATACCGTGCTTAGTCGACACAAGTTCCATGGTGTCAACATAAACAGAAAGTTTTTACAAACACTTCATTTAACCTTTAGTAACGGTCATCATGCAGAACAATCAAGGGTGCTAATAGACTTGACACACCACACAAAGGACATGTAGAACTTGATTTTAAATACCTAGGAAAAACTAGAGCCGAGCTCGTTGCAAAGCAACGAGTAGGTCTTGTCAAACTACGGAAAGAGAGAAATGACCATGAGTCAAGGTCATGCCACGTTCTAATGATAAAACAAACTTTAAAGGGTAGATATCATCTTATTATGTTTTACTATTTAAAAAATGATAGTAAAGGAATGTTTGCGACCTTGACCTTGTCAAAATGACCTTGGGTCACACCATGACACAAACTGGTGATGAGCATATCCCATTTGTGTGCTACTTTATTGACAAATTCACACGTGTTTTTTTTTCAAACAATGCATCCAGTCAAAATATCTTATCCTAAATGACCTTGATTCAAGGCCGTAACACACTCTCCATGATTTAAGCCATACCTTTTTTTAAGATAGGCCTTGTCACAGTTAATATACATGTGTAAAAAGTTATGGTCAGTTTTAAGCAATGTTTAAATTTTGGAAAAGCCAGATAAACTTCAAGGTCAAAGTTCATGGTATACTAGTATTTGATATGATTTTATCACAGGTTACGTACATGACATTGTGATGTTTGTGTAATATCAAAGCCCTATCTCTCCTCATTAAAAAGTTATGATCAAGCCTCAAGGTCAAGTTGTCAAAAGTCAGTGTATATTTAGAAAAGAGTTGTCATAGGTAATTCACAGGGATAAAATAAAAGCCCTATCTTTCTCAGCCAAAAAGTATGAGTATTGTTAATGTTTTTGAAAAGCAGGTCAAAGGGTAAAAAATCAGTGAATT
>NW_026922504.1:0-19662 GCF_032062105.1 Saccostrea cuccullata | reverse complement strand
AGAAATGTTCGAAAGCAAAACATTAAACGCAGTCTATTTTCAGTTGTGGTGTGCAGACTTTTACAATTGATCACACCCGGTGAATCGTAAACATTAACAGAGATCGAACCCTATTCTCAAAATACTGGTGTGATTCATTTGCTAAACTCTCTACACGAAACTAAGCCGAAGAGTCTAAGAATGACGATACTTGTGAAGTATTTTTTTCTAACTTTCAAGGGTGTGTCAATGTCTAAAAAATGTCTAAAAAATTTAAATCAAATTCATAATTTTCCTTGCGACATAAAAAAACAAAGTTTTAAAATCCAATTCAGCCGCTTCTTCCTCGTTCTGAACAACAAGATGCAGGAGTTAAAAACTTTGCTTTATACTTTGAAACAGAACATTCGTCCATGTTAAAAGAATGTGTACCATAAATTGTTCAGAAAAGTTTCTGATGCATTGAAGTAAACATGGTAAATATAACATCGTGTTGACAAAAAAAGTTAAGTTTTGAGCAAAAGGGGTGTTTAACATATTCCTTGAAAGGAAAATAGAATTTTTAAACAATTTTTCTCTTGGCCAGGAGAAGATTTTAGAAATCTTTCTCAAACAAATAGAATCGACCAAACCTCCGAAACTGTTAAAATTTTCATTCTTTTCATCTGGTTCTATATTTATTAATTTGTCAGGACGATGTTTGAGGAGTGCTCAATTTACAAACAAAAGACTCATTGGAGTCTTGAACAATGGCTAATATTTTTCCAGTTGCTTATCTGATTTGGCAATGTTATATGCACATGTTTAAACTTTTCATTCATTTGTGATGTAATAGATTATAACCTGATCGGATTTTTCTGTCATTTAAATCCGCAAAACGTAAAGCAAATTATCTTCTAGCGTTTTAATCTACCAGTAACCTTTTAACGAAACGAAAGTAGAGTTTAAATATTGGGACATGAAAAAGAAGTTTGGAAAAGAACAAAAGAAAATGTAAGTGTAGATTGGTATAATATACTAAGAATTTATCATCAATAGTCATATTTAAAAAAAACTGATTACATCAGAATATGTTTTTACATCACTGGTGCATTTTGTTTATAACCTTGCTATGTTATCTCTGGTATTTGAATTTTATAGAATGTTGGGGTCAAGTACAAAATAAGATGAAAATAGTCCCATCCACATAATCTGCAGTAAAAGGGTTTTGTTATTAAAATATTTTGGTAGGATCATAAATATCCATGTATAATTATATCAATTATACGCTAATAAAATATATGTACAAAACATTAAATGCAAATTACTTTTTAATGAATATTAACAAACACTTTTATTAAAATGATTAAGTATAATAAAAACCAAGGATACATGTAAAATAACATTTTATTTTTACTTCAGAACATCAATTTGACAGGTCGACAGGTTGACAGGTTGACAGGTTGACAGGCTGACAAGTCGACAGGTTGACAGGTCGACATGTCGACAACTCAACAGTTTTATTAATGAACTACAATTTAATAGGTTTGACAGGTCGACAAGTCGTCAGGTAGACAGGTTGAAAGGTAGAGAGAGGTCATATCATAAGAAATATGAACATTGAATGCATGTAAGTGTAATTTTTATTCTCATTTCATTTACGCAATGTCTGATAACAGTTAGATGTATACATCTCCATTTGACACAGAAATCAAAGTACCTCAACAATGTTTATTATGGTGACTTATTTAACAATAAATGAGCTAAATAAACTAATTGTCAACACGTTTTTTTTGTAAATTTAACTGAAAACACATATGAATAATGTTGTCAACCTGTCAACGAGTCATTTATTAACAAATTTACTTTCAAACTTCACAGTACTATTGATGTTAACCTGTCGACCTGTCTACCTGTCTACCTGTCAACCTGTCGACCTGTCTACCTGTTACACTACAAATTTTATGAACAAATGATATTTAAGACTTCGAAATACATAATTACATTTATAATAATGTCATACTGTCTACCTGTCGACCAGAAAAAGTAGCATGATTATGAACAAATGACTACTAAGTTCACATTAAATTCATTGATAATTGAAATAAAATCATATGCAAGTTACATATCTTGTTTCATATATTTATGATCCATTAATGATTTTGTACAAAAAACTGGTTTACAATATAGTATGCAATTGGTTTATATTACTAATTTACTAATTTACCAATAATGGCCCTAAATATTCATTAGCATTTTCATTTGATTCATATGCAAAATATGCTAATTTATCTTGTTTTGTACATTCAAGAATATTAATGAATATGTAAAAAAAATATATTCTTACGAGAAATATAACTAGTAATGGAATTTTGGTCTTATATTGTAATTGAGCCGAATGTTGTAATAATTCGACAGAAAATTGGAGGCGGCTGTCTTTCAACAAAGAGTCGGAAATTTGAAGTTATTGTAACAGTTGTTTGTTTTTTTTTTTTGTTATTTACAAATTAAAGGATAATTAAGGTTTCAAACAAAGTATCACAGTGTTAGTTTGCCTGTCATTTCTCTAAGATACCATGAAGTGACTTCATAACAGTAAAGGATTTCAAAAAAATAAAAAATAAAAAATTAAAAAAACCTTGACCTTTTATGTGTGTCAGGAAGTTAAATTCTTATTTCCAACTGTATGTTTAATGTAAATGTGATTTTAAAACTTTAGTGTTTTCGATTCTATGTTTGTACAAGGTCTGTAATCGCCCACACACATGTGATATTGCAACAAACTACAGAATATTTATTTGAAATTTAAGGCATGCAGTTTTATTGAGCTTGCTTGTCTCTGAGTATGAAAAGTTAACACAGTGGAATTTCTAAAATTACATCTATAAATATGATAAATAAATTGAGCTGACACACTCTCACAAGTTGCTACATGCTTTCTTTATGTTCTGTGCCAGAAATGTGTAGATTTAGTCTAAATCAGTGGTAAATTTTTCCAACAACGCAACAGAACACTGGATGCCTGTTATTAAATACTTAGTATTCAAAATTCTTGTTATTATTTGAAAAGAGGACACAATAGTCAGGATCCATAGTCTCTACATTTTTGTCTTCCAAACATCAATTAAAAAGAAAAAAATAGAAAAACAATTGAAATTTTATAATTACATGTACAAAGATTGCACATAAAATACTCTTTCAATTCAAAAGTCCCCAACTTCTTATAAACCATGCATGCACTTATTCAAATCTAGGTTGTCATAATTATGGTATTGCAGATCCGATCTTAAACACTGTAATTTCAAACCTAAGATAAATAGAGTCAGAGAGATTTTCTAACACAGAGTGTTCAACTATTGTCAACGCGACTATTGTCACAAAATCGGAGTTTTATCTATGGCAAGCTTTTTTTTCGCATGAAATCGTCAATGTACAAGCAATGCATTCAACTAAGGTCAACTGTTCATTTTATGCAAAACAGTTGAAAACAGTTGTTCAAAACAGTTGAACACTTTTCAGAAAAGCATTCAACTCCTATTTGTCAACAATTTTCGAATCATCAGTTGACGACCAGTTGACAGCTAGCTGACGACTTGTTGGCGGCTGGTACATATTTCGTATGGGAGGCAATAAGTATGCTGAAAGCTTCTTCTATTAAAACCCACGGTCGAGAAAACTTGCGTATAGTAATTTTGAAAAACTGCCAAACCGCTGGGTCCTTTTTTAAATACTAATAGAGTTTGGATTAGAGTGATTATTTTCTAAATCAAACAAGTCAAAACTTAATAAAAAAGTTAAAGTAACACAGATATATAGGCTATAATCATTTAATGATATCTTATGTATCGCTTTTTATATAGACAGTCCCAATACTAAACAAAAATCCTAAAACATGTGTCAAAAATTGACAGGAAAAAAGACGTCGGCCGTCCAAACGGGGCAGCATCTGAACAAAAAATATGTTCTAATAGGGTTGAAACGAAGTAAGAGACAAAATATTTGTTAAAACAACTCTAAATTATTCAAGTATATTTAGTGTATTGATTTGAGATTGATATATTTTTTGTTCAAGAATTTAAAAACACACTGAAAATGGAGATTTCTATTCATGACTTTGTTATAATTCTAGCGCAGCATCGGACTTGGCTGTGCAGTTTGTGTATACAAAGAGTTTATATTTTTGACGCTCGTAAATTTTAATGTTTATTTTTGAATTTTGAAAATTAAAGAAATTAAAATCTATACTTAAAGTTTATATGTAGCACTTGGAAGTGTGTCGTGTCTTATAAAGGAAATGTAGTGTGTGTCCACGAATATGTGTTATAAGTCTAAATCCAAATGTTTGACGTTATAATGAAATTAGCTTAACGTCAGACTGGTCCGTGCGTACAATTTGTGATCTTCAAGGACCCCGATTTTTTAAAAAAATATTAAGTATCATCAATAAAAATTAAATCATTCTGACTTGATTTTTCATAAGAAATATTTGATATACAGAAAATTCATATAGAACCTTTTTTTTCAAAAACGTCATTTTTTGACAATCCTTGTACATTTTTATAGTTGATTTTTTTTTTAAATATGTTTAGTTGAAATGATATTTAATAATTTCACAACCTATTATTTAAGAAGAATCGATCCTAAGCTTCAGAGCAGATATTGGTCTAGACCAATATTTTTAAAATTCTGCATCATTTTTAATTTCCAATAATGATATGGATTCAACAATGCAAATTGAATTATATTCAATAAAAAAAAAAGCGATTAAATTCCATTCATAGGATTAAGCCAGGAACTTAATTTTGTGGCTAAATGTTTTCCCCAAATTTAGGATTCATATTTTGGCATGCTAGTTGTGCACAAAGCTTTTATTTGCAATAAAAGGTGTTACATGTATGCTGGTTCTGAAATTTTCAATAAGTGAATTCTGATAAATTCTTTCAAAGACTTGTGACAAATATAGTTAATATATTCCAAAAGTCCATGAAAAATAAACATAGACAATGTTCCGATAATATCTAAAAATGTACATCATATACCCCCACCCCACTTTAGATGTTCTGTTTTGAATATCTAAGGTAATCTTAACGTATATCTATTTTGCTTCAGCTAAAGTTTAAGAGATTAAAATAATTTTCTAGTTAATTAAATTTTCAATGCCAGAAATATCAAATTTGTGAGGTTTAAATATTCACTGTAAGAAACAATTTAATTTTTTTCTAAGTCACATTTTTAAATTGTTTTTTTTTTAAATAGAATTATAGTTTTTTGCTCAAATAAAAAAGATTAAATGGAAGACGTCGAAGATGTAATATTTTATTTAGAGACAAATTTCAGTGCAAAAATATCATTTCAAATGTGTTGCAACGCTAAAAGATGCATATTGACCTTCATATTTTTTTTCTATTAAATGTCTAATTACGTTATATGTGTAGAAACTAAAAATATGCTAGACAAAAAAAAAATGTTAACGACTTTATCTATCAGCAGCCTTCTGCGTTTATTAAGGTACGCTTACCAGTATTAAAAAGAAACACTTACTTAAAATAAAAATTACAATATGTATTGTATATGTATGTGATTACAAAAATAATGAATACTTTTTGTAGGTTAAAAATGTGGAGGATATTTGCAATCTGCTTTAATCTGGTGTTTGCAACAACGGATTACGTGAGTCATGAATAAAATTAATATTATTTGCATTTCAAAGTCTATAGTCTAAAACTTGCATGTGCATCGGCGTTTATGTGTATAAAATGTATGGCGTTGATTAAATAGCTAAAAGAAATGAAATCAAAGACACGCTTTCTTTCCAATTTGCATTTTCTGATACATATGTTACTAAGATCTATTTATATTTAAAAATGCATACAGCTTACTTCTAAGGTAATCAAACGACCAAAGTACATGCATGTGCATACCCATAAATTTTGTACCTTGTGCATACAAAATTACTGGAAAGGTTCATTGACAATTTCAGTTCATGTAACCTGAGAAGCTCTGGAGCATCTCATGACTTTTGATTTTAAAAATAGTCTCAGGTTACAACACTTTTTTGAGAAAAACACCTTTTTCAGGATAAATAAACACATTAACAAAATTCAATCTCCATAGAATATTGAAACCCTGCCGGTTCACTTAAACGAAACTTTCGACACATTTTTCCTTCTTTTTTTAAAAATCTTTCGAAATTCTGTAAGAGTTTCACTTATATTTTAATAAGTATATATGCGTATGCTAGAGATATTTTACAGGAATGCCCCTCAGCCATTCCAACATTAAGTGCTGTCAAAAGATGTCCTGGAAATAGAACAGAATGGATCCAAGCATCAAATCAGAAGAAATGTTCTTTTATCAAACAGAATTGTTCATCAGAATCAGACTTTCAGTATCACTGTTTGTTAAATCAAAAAGCAGATGGTTTTGTTGAAGTCTGCCTGCCAGTGCGTCTAATAGTCGGTACGAAACGTGATTATTAAATTCTATGTTTATCATTCAGGTATCAAGAGTATCTAAATCGACATTTTTACTATTCAAATATTTAACCTGAAATGTTTTCAACATGTGCGTTGAAGAATGATTCAAATAGAATCTAAATTTTGACTTAAATCTATTCTCAGTCTATGGTCTTGGAGCCAGGACCCGTAACCACCTTTATAAAAATTTTATGATTCTTTTTTTCAGTTTAAAAAACGGTTTCATGTCAATACAGGGTGGCCCATAATATATGATACCATTTTAAATTATTGTCAGAAACGTATGTCTTGACCAATTTCTCTTATTAGATAGTTGAGTAAAGACATTATTTAGCCACAATTAATTCCAGTTAAAAAAAGTAGCCACATAATTACATGTACCTCAAAAAATTGAATTTCAAGCAAAATGGATTTATCAAACAAGCAGGGTACCCTAATTTCAAAACTAATTATTAAATGCAGTCTTAAGATATTGTTTTTTAACCCAAATCTTAATTTTTAATGCGTAAGAAAACGTGTATTTCCTTTGAAAACCAGATAATAACTAAAGATATTGCACTGTTTTCGTAAGATATGGATTTTATACATAATAATAATGATAATAATAACTAGAGCAAAGCTTGTTGCAAAGCAACGAGTGGGTCTTCCTTCTTAGCAATAAGCAAATGTGAAATGTTCAAATGTCAACTTTGCTACCAGTCTTTATTTCTTTGACCCAAACAGCAAAAATCCTGTCTTAAAGTCTGATTCTGGAGTGAGCACAAGGATAAACAAGCCAATGGTAATCTTTCCAACACCATTGAAACTCTACCTACAAAATTTATACAACCTCATATTTCGACTTTAGTATCACGTATGATGCAATCATATTAGTGAAGTGCTTTATGCTACGGATGTATCATCAGCTTAAAAATTGCTTTAAAAACATTTACACAGTATAATTAGATAGTATTATAATAGTAAGTAATCTCAATGTGATACTGATGAACTATCTCCATTTTTTGTCAGTCAGAAAAATGACCAATACTTTAACAAGAAATACAAAGGAATGTGTTGTGCATGTCTCTAATTTGCAGACCTCCACTGGCAAATAACTCTCAATAAGAGTGTAGTAAATTTCTCTGAACAGGACATTCAACAAATAAATCTCCTTTAAAAAGCACTGCCCTTCATATGAAATTTTATATTCCCCTACACTAAAGAATGCTCTGTGCCAAGTTTAACTTAAATTGTCCTGTGGTCCTGAGAAGAATATGAAATTCTGATGAATTTAATTCAAAGATGATAATGGGTGACTTTTATTTAAAAAAAATTACTACAGCATTAGCTCATATGAGTTAAACTGTATACAGATTTAGTGCTTTGTTGTTTTTGAAATATGATTGGACATCTCTTTGATCTTATGTTTGACACAACATGTACATATCCTGCTGAAAACAGAGCTTCATCATCTTAACCATTAGCATTGGTATGCCTTCCCTTAGAAACTGAAGACCTCAATACGGATCTATGTAAACATGCAAGATCTGACACATTTAATAAGAACATTTATTCCAAACTAAACATACTAGACTCTGTAACAAAATCCATTTCTCTTGAAAAACTGAAAGCAATTGATATGTTCATATTTGTCAAATTGTGGATTTATGTCTTTTTCTCAAATCAAAATTCGAATATGCTATATTTAAAGTCATCCTCTTAAACTGAGATTGTTTCACATGACAGTTTCAATTTCATTACGCTGTTCCTACTTTGTCATCTGATCTCCCAACAGATGCTCATCTGGCAAATCATGATCATGCTTGGCAGCAAATTTCAGTACTCAGATGACAGTCACAGTCACACCTATCAAAAAGAAATTGATATTTTTCATTGATTTTTTTTAAAGTGCAACTTACATGTGTAAGATAAGATAAACCATCAAACTGAGTTCAAAGATACTATCACATTTTCTGCATGTGCATTATTTGTAAAACTACTCTATAATAATTTATGAATATAGGTTTACAAGCAGTCATTTGAGGATGTTTTAAAATAAAACATTAGATTTTCATGATTTCAAATAAAGGAAATGTACGTTACTTGGTCATATAAAAATTATTAGGAATGGTAATGGTTAACAGTTGTTAAATGATTAATCAGTCAGAAAGATGGTATTTGATTATGATTTTTATGTGTCAAAATAAATCTATTTGTAAAGGTGTTACATTAGGCACAGTGTGCTAATAAAGTAACAAAAGTCACAAAACTTTATCACATAAAAAACGATGAGCTAGCGCATAGTAAAAATGCGGCTATAGCTCCTTTATAACACCATGCTATACAAAGTTTATGACAACATGCTAGCTGGTTTAATACACTTGCACGCTAGCATGAAGTAAAAAATGCACTACAGCGCTTATGACAATCGGCTAGTGTGTTTATGATGACACGGTTTCAAAAATGTTTCAGCAGGCTGTTTACACCACACCGTCAAGCTTACACATAATAGACTGTGTAAAGTTTTGTTACTATGGAAGAATGTTTTGTGTCAGCACAGCTGCATGTTGTTTTAAGTTGCCTTAGACTGACAGTGTTGAAAACACTGTGTTGGCACATTGTTCCTAACACGCTGTTACACTTTTACAAATCGTCTTATCAGGACACAATTATTTTCATAATCGACTAGCCATGCATGCTACAGTGCCATCCATTGAAAAAAACTGTATATTTATTGCACACAAAAAGTTGCGCTTGTGTACATGGTGTATGAATTAATTCTCCCAAATTCTTACATCAATTGCAAGAAAATTAGATTTCAAAATTTTCCGTACAACTCTATCAAGCACTTTTGTAGTTCATATCTACACGAAGCTTGTTGGGCCGAATTATCTTACGAACAAAGTTGACAGTATAATCTGTATAAACAAACAAAATTTTCAGTGATCTCGATTTTAGGGACACTTGTTGTGGAAACAGTGAAAGATTATGCTAGGAATACACGGTTAGTAATATTTTGAGATTATAGTTTTAAAAACATGGATGGATAAATCAATAAACAGCGCACTTTTTTGTGTGCAATAAATATTCAGTTTTTTCAATGGGTGGCAATGTAGCTCTCTGGTCTATCAACATATTTTTCGGAGAGCTACAATTCTGCAGCTAATGGGGTATATGTAAATCATTTATTCATTTAGTTTTCCAAATATTTTAAAAAGACAGGCAATTAAAATCAATTTTTTATAAGTATAAGCTTCAATTCATTATAAGTATTTGCCTAAGCATTTTTCCAATATGACAGGGTTATTGAACTTGTATTGGTGAATATTGGCATGAGTTGGCTGTTCAAATGCACGAGATCACAAGTGCATTTGAACAGCCAACAAGTGGCGATATTCACCAATATAAATTCAATAACTCTTTTATTATATGGCTTAAACATTTCCCAGACTGTAGAAGTACATTTGTCTGCATTATATTAATTTACTCTATGTACGCGGTCACACATTTTCCTCGGAAATTTTATTCAAGCGTACTTAATGTAATATGTAAGGCATACAGTGATCTTCTAAAAAATCTGCATAATTTTCTACCAACAGATTAAACAGAAATTGAGATTCCGTGGAATAATGACCCCGTGGGAAAAAGTACATCTATAGAAATTTCTGATAATTATTTCAACTAAAAAAACTCAATTTAATGATTTTTCAAATAGCGTTATCCAAATTAACGTCTGTTCTGTAAGCGTTCAATTTAAAATCATTCTGATGACTCAACTGAGTGATATGATTTGCTTATTTAGGTTTTAATGGATCTAAAACGCACTAAATTTTTAGTAAATAATTTCATTTTGTGTGAAAAATAACCACATCTTATGTAAATGCCACTTAATTTCGTTAATTTAGCTCTGAGGATTTGACTAGACAATTTTTTTGTCTAAAACGAGGCGTTCGATATGGAATGCTTGTATACGGAATGTTTCGGGTATACTTATATACGCTATACAAAGTCAGCATTCAAAAAAACGTCAACGTATTAAACGCTAAAATTCTTTAGATTTTTGGTTCTATTTTATTAGAGACTATTTTTAGCTATATAATAAAACCCAAATACATCATTGTCTGTTATGGTAGCCTAGTGGTAGGGCATTCGCTTTGCAAAATCATAAAGCTGGGCTTGATTTTAATTCACTGCATCAAATTTAAGACAAAAACATTTACGCAGTAATGTTCCTTAACAATGCACGAACAATAACAGGTTCCAATCCCATTGCTAAATGCTTGAGACAGGTTACTCCTATGAGACTGTATCAACCAAGATTCTGTGTCACGGTAGGTGTTGGCACAAAAAGGATCCCATACTTCTCAAAGGCAATAAGTGTTAAGTACAAGTCTATATTTGCAGCTAATATTATCCCAAGTGGTGGCACCATAAAATGACTGAAAATGTTTGATAGGTCAATAAACAAACAAACCATTCCTGCAGTCTTATCATACAAAAAAGCAAACTTTCTCTTATTACAATTTTTTTAAACAAATTTCTTTTGCAATTTAACTGAGCAATATTTGTCCTTTTTTGTCAATAAAGTATGATGTTAATTAAGACTTTTTGAGAACATCTATTTATAGCGAGATCAGACAGCAGAACAAATCCCTGCTCATAATGCGAGCTCTTATGATAACACCTTGGCAAAAGAAGACTGTGACTTGCACATTGATCCATACAATTTTTCCGCAGTTAACTTTGGACCCACAGTGCTTTGCTTCTTTAACATGTTTAAGCTGCATTCTTGTAAGAATTAATTACCAAAATATTCCAGAAAATAAAACTCACCTTAATTTAATGGATAAATTGAGATAAATAGTGAATAAAAACATTGCTCTGACATTAAAATCAGCACTTATATTCAAGCTTTAGACTGGTTATGTAGTAAGAGTGCAACGATAAACTGTTTGACGGTATACTGCGGTTTATTTTTCCACGGTTCGGTTCACGATACCTCAAACTGTTATCACAGTTCAGTTCAATCAGTTCGTAATTATCCAAATTGTCCGTTTTGGTTCCTCATTTACAATTTTAAAATGGCTTCCGCACGAAAAATGAGGTCAATGAAACTGCAGACATGGCAGTTAAACCTGTTTCCAGTCTCATATTTAACGGGTCGAATGATGTTATCATTTTCCCAGTGTTAGTTTAATGAACATTTGATAAAACTTTTGAGTTTAAAGTATATGATGACAAACCTCTGACTTTTTAACACAATATGTCACGTACCGTGATAGGTATCTTGAACTGAATACCGTGATATGTATCATTCCGTGGGGTAGGCGTATCGTTGCACCCCTAACTTAGTCACTTACACTACGACGACATGTGACTTCAGAGTCTATTACCCTGTTCACAAGGAGAGTTTAATTCACAGTAAATTATCATGAAGTAAACAAGTAAACTAATGCGAATCAAATTAATGCAAATCAAACTGTGTTCACATGACAGTTAATGCGAAGAAAACAAATGGAAATTAAAATTTTACTTCTACGCGTCAGTAAGGGTATTATGACATCTTTTACAAATCATGTCTCATACAGCAGAAGCAGATGTATTAGACATAAGGTCACAGTGTCTGTACACCCATTTTAGTGATTAATACTATTTTCTTTAGTTCTTCACTCAAAAATAGAACAAGTACTTTAGACTGACCACCAATATGAAGCATTTTGATTTAATTTTGCCATTACGCATGCCTATGCGGTTTGACAAGCCTGATCTAAATTAAAACTGAATAAGTATCTGCCCTCACCCGAACAGTCGCACTGTCAATATATTATTAGTAACAAAACGTGTAGTTTGAATCATAGAGTATGATCGCTATGATAGATAGTTTGACTGTTGTGTTGGAATTTTTGCATTTTTGGTTTCGAAAGCGAGACTTGTTGAAAATACATCCTCATTTTTTTTTTCAAAATAAAATATAAAGCTTCACACAAGATTCTTAGAATACATGAATCGGGATAATTCTGCTTAGAATAATGTCCCAGAGGAGTGACAAAGTACTTCGTAGCTGCAGATCAAATGTGCGTGAATGTCTGCATACGGCTTCTATGGTGAGAAAATAATCATAATCATTTCTATTTTCAGTTTGTAAACATGTGTCCGACGTCGACTCGATTGGGCACACTAAAAACGGGACATACTAAAGACCTGATATTTACCTGACGTTTTAATTTTTAATTAAATGATTATATTGAGTATTTTAAATTACTTATGTAAAGACTTTATGACTCTGATGCATTATGCTATACAAAAATTCAATTGTTTGGAATATTTACATACAATTTTGAATCAGGTCAAATCAGTTTTTAGTACATCGCGTCTTTAGTGCCCTCCTATTTCCCACAATGCCGCGCGTTGTTTACAAACAAGAGACCCCGAAAAAAATCCTCTAAAGTAATTTTTGTTGTGTACATCACCACATTTTAAAATTATTTGAATAAAAAGAAAACAGAGAAACACCGAATCAAAACTATATCTTTCAGATGCATCAACTAAAACTGTGCACATGCAGTAAAGGCTTGGCTGGCTATAGTGGACAACTTGTTCCTGAAAGGTTTCTCACATATTTGTTTTATAAAAAAACAATTAAATATAGCTTGAAGTTTATTTCTTCGCAGCACAGTTAAGGTTACAAAAAGGAGGCGAAGCCTAATTTGTACGGGAAAACTTGACTATGACATCATACACAATATACGTCATACAACATTTTTTTAAGGTAGGTCGCGGGTTTGCTTTTGTCATCAATTTTGGTACACAATATTGACGATTCGAGCGGTTGTTTTGTGCACATTTGATTATGACGTCATTTACGTCACAAAGGCAACGTCACGTTGTTTCCCGTTTTATTCTCTGCAAATGACTTCAAGTCTGTACGAATTTAAAAGTAGATTTAACACAAAGTGCATGCTTTTGTACGTAAACCTCGTACATGTTTTATAATAAAATTTCAGTCTGAATGCTGGTGTGATTATATGTAATGTCTTAGGACTTATTAAATACAATACCAAATGAAAGCAATAAATTATATTTAAAGTGTAACTAAACTGCTTAAAGTCAATTGGAATAAATCAGCGTAAAAGTTATGGCTTGCAGAAAGAAAGTTATCATGAATAAAAATTGCTTAGCGAGAAACTTGAGGGATTGTATGTGCGCACGTTATTTGAAACTCAGGGGAACTTGACTTCAACTCAAAGCCGGGGCGAAAATATATGCGTACTATACTTTTCAGGATGGAAATTAATCCTCTTTACTTAAAATAAGTTATATTTAATTGCAAGTATTTTCCTGTTGTTTTTTTTTTTTTTTTATCAATATTAATATTGGTTGGTTATTATATATTTAAATCTCGTGTACTCGCCTTGTTTTGCTTGCTAATAAATTTAAAAATTAAATTTATTCAAACATCTGGATTTTAAGAATTACAAAACTTTGTAAACAATTTACAAGTATAATTTTTTTCTATATATTTTTATGACAAAGGCTCAACGTGTAAAAGCTAAATGCAAGTGTTTTACATTTTGCGTATTGAAATTAATTTTTAAAAATTCGAAATTAGAAAATGCTTGAGATTTAGAGCCATATACTATAGCTTGCGACTAATATAGAAAGAACATTGCAGGTAACAACCCTCCCCCCCCCCCCCCTCTTGCCCACTTATTTCCTCATAATAGGGATGTTTTTCCTACCGTTTTCAAATAAAGTGATAAAATTGTTGTTTTATGCCTGAAATCCTATTGACCATGCATTTTCTAAAAATACGGGTACTTATATTTTTTCACTCGCGGTGAGCATTGTCGCTGCATGTTAATGTCGCTGCACGAGGATTATTTTTACCGTTCATTATGACTTTGTGATCAGAATATGAATTTCACAATACTAGTGAAAATAAGTTGCTGGTAATCCTAACATGTCTCCGCAATAAATTAAATTATGAATGAAATTAAATTTTGTATCGATATCACCTTTTAATTCTTGAATATTCCATAGGTCAATATATTTATACTTGTACTGTAAACGTGACTACGTTCAACAAATGACGTTGTAGATATTAATAACGCCACAAACGCCAAATTGTAGCATTTTAAAAGAAAACTTTGAAATTATTTAGCAAAAAAATTAGCGAGAAGGCATATAATATTTTTTTTTATATATTAATGGTTTTGATTTTACCTTATCTTGACATTTTGAAATTCCTGAATAATAGACGAATTTCACATTCGTAAGTGTTATCTCCCGTTGTTGGCGTAATGCTCATTTTTCCCACTTTGTCCTTTTTAAGTTACCTGTTAATATTTTTAAATTTCAAACGTTATAGGACAATATCGGTGTGTACCTGTATTGCCAGAGTGTGGGACAACATTGAAAACATAATGGGCATATTCATAAAGATTTTTTTTCTAGGACAATAACCCATAAATTTGGTAAGGTTATAGAGGGAAAACAGCGTCTTACGCCGGTTGACCCCGGATTGACCCCGCAAAGGGGAATAACTTTTGTAAATGTGAAAGTCGTCTATTCGTCTACGTCTTTAAAAAGTTATCCAACCTTTTTAAAAGATACTATTTTCGGAAAATTGGCTTAAAAACGTTATTTTCCCATATATTTCAATGGTAAAAGCGTCAAAAAGGATTAAAAACTATACCGCGTTTACAGTTTTATAACATTAAAACTACTTAGGCAAATTTAATTAAAATTGCAGATGATACGCTTTAAATTCTAAGGAACATGTTTTCTCGTAAGAATTTTTATACAGTAAACCTGCGACCCACCTTAAAATACCACAAAATGAGTTTATCTGATAATTCATCCAGTAAGAAATCATCAAACTACATAAAAAACTTACTACAATGTGTTGTTTTGTCGTTAGTTACTTGTCAATATGACGTCATTTCTTACAACGTGACGTAGTTTGTATGCAGTGAGAGACACATCAAGTAATATTTTCTCAACAAAATATGTAATCTCTAATTAAATGAAATATTTTTTACAGATATTCTATGAGCCAATAACTTGAATTTAATGTCTTTTTCACTATTTTATTAATATATTTTCTGTACATTACATATTTAATTGACACTGCCGTATATTTGTATGCAAGTACATCGGAGGTTAATGTGGGGTATCTTGATAAATTGATCTAGTGCAAGGGCATACACTCTATGTATCAAAGTAAGCTTTTTCATTTCAACTATAGAACCATTAAGGTATCTGAAAAGTGCTGTGATCCTGATGAAATCTTTAAAACACTTTAATTACATCAATATTTCATGCCGCTGACCAGCAAAAAATATAGCATTCGGTCATACAAGTATAATTTTAACAATAAAATTGCAGAATTTAGACAGGATCGCAGCACTTTTTTGAAAATATTAATATACTAAACTTGGAAATTTAACTTGGATATGCCTTTGCACTGGTGATATCTATATGTAACATCAACACTTCAAGTCAATGTGCGAAAATCTCGTGACTGCCGCATCACGTGACTAGTCTAAATATAAAATATAATCGTCCTCGATATGTACCTATTAATCATAATTAAAATTATCCGATATAAATAATGTATTAGAAATAATCTCCATCTCGATTACGAATACATTTTTAAATACAAAATATAGTCGTTATTTCCATTGCGCACCTTAACTGTACTGCGTTTTTATATCAAATGACAAGATTTAATAAGTTCGAAATTATTTCAGTCAAACTTTTTCATAATTTACCAATATTTTTAGCTATCAGAAAAAAAAACGTGTATGAGCTATTACCCCCTAATTAAAGGGACCAGTCCCTTTTCATTAATCTTATATGAAAGCTCTGGTACTTACACACAAATTTTGTTTTATATTTATTACCAAATTATTCTCGGTTAAAAAGTTATTACATAAAAAGTAGCAAAAACTCAAGGAAAAAAAATTAATAAAATTTGCCGTTTTATAGCTTCCAAACTTTAAGAAATCATCTTTTATCGTTCTGCACATCTACAATGCATTGGCTACAAGTTCTCCAACTTTCGTGTAAGTCGTTCTTGAGATTTTTAGTGGAAACAAGACATCAAAATTATTAATTAAAGGGCAAAAACTCACAAATGAAGGCATGCATCAAAAAATTGAAAACAGGTGTAAATAGTTTAACTACAAGGTATCTAACCTGAAAGTTTTATAAAAATCAGTCAAAATGTCTTTGAGAAATCGCCTGTCTAAAATCGAACGGGAAAACAAAAGATTAATAAGAAACAATAGAATAACAGTAGGGTCTTCCGAAGGAAGCGGAAGACCCTAATAATAAGAAACAGTAGAAAAACAGTAGGGTCTTCCGAAGGAAGCGGAAGACCCTAATAATACTTTATAGAACACGATTGGTGCAAGCACTAGTCTTCCTCGGGGCCTTCTTTATAGCACATATACAAAGTTTTTTTTCAATAAAGACAATAATTACAAACATGAAACAATAAGATATAAACACTTTGTTACAGCAGAATAAATTAAATATTGACACATCATTGAAAGGAAAAGAAAACATATTTAATGTAGAACAAGTTCGTTTTTTAAGTTAAAATTTTTCAACACTACTTTTATATATTGCAAGGGATTTAGAATTCCTAATACTTATAGGCAACTTATTCTAGATAATAACCCTTGAATGTTGTAAAGATTTTTTGAATAAATTTGTATTATATTTTGGTAAACGAATCGAAGATCTAAATTTGTATCTGAGCGTAACGTGTATGATCCATAACTTTCAAAATTCAAAAAAAAATCATGCATATAATCCGGAGAAATATGATGAACTATTTTGAACATCAGAATGCTTTTCTGTAGATATAGAAGTTCGTAAACTGTTAAACAAGGGCATTGAAGGTGCATCAAATGTTTCATTTAAAATAATCCTAGGCCCTCGTTTCTGAAGTTAATATATTCTGTCGATGTGAGTTTGAGGAGAGCTACCTCAGAAAAAAAGGCAATATAAAATTGATGGTAAAATAAATACATTGTCTAGACATGATCATTACCCGGATTGGATTTTATCTAGGGACGTAATTTAAAAACAATAGTTTTTTTTTTCACAGTGAGCACATTTAATTTATATAATCATGAAATGGTATCATATATTCTGGGACACCCTGTAAAATAAAAGAAAATCTAGAACTTCATTTGATTGTGTAAATAGAATGTAAGTTTTGTGTTGGAATTATTATTATAAATTATTATTCTTTATAAAGGACACTTTTGCCCATTTTATGACTCCGAGAAAGCAAGAGTCGACAATCACTACACCATACCGTGTCAAGATCATAAAGTGAATTGTCCGCAACATTATCGTTCAAATGAAGCCTATAAATGTATGTATAATTTTTAAATATCATAAGATTGTAACAGTTTCAATTGAAATTTAATATTGTTACTTGTATTTGTAAAACAAAATAAAAAAAATTGAGGTGCAAATTATTACAAAAAGCATGTTTCATAAATTAAATAAGTCAAAAGCATTCAAATTTTGATTCAGACGATCTATTGCTTTGTGTAAACCTTTACTGAATACATAATTGTAACGTTTCTGGGTATAGTGGTGGTTTTTGAATACTTTGTATTCTTTAAATACTCTATGGTTTACCCCGTTACAGAAATTATACGTGGGTCTCTTACAGTCCCTGATCATGAAACGTTCTACTTTCCCACCTGAACGGTGAACGAACGCTGAACGAACGGTAAACGAACGCTGAACGAACGCAGAGCGAACGGTTAGTGAACGATGTGCAAACGGTGAACGCAACTTGGTGAACGATGTGTGAACGGTGAACGGTGAGTGAACGCAGAACGCAAACGGAGCGCGAACGCGAGCGCAATGTGAACGGTGAACGCAAGATGAACGATTTATTCGGAATGCCCTCAGTCTTTTCCTTGTATTGAAATTATTCTTTTATTCTATTATTCAAATGTCAAAAAAAAAATACACAATAAATAAACAAAAGAGAAATAAATATATGAATAATAAAAAAAAAATATACACATACGTATGTTAAAATCGATATTTTAATAACATGATTTTAATCGCCGTCAAACGTGTATTTGTTTCCGAGTGTAGTTAAAAAATAAATTTATCTTATAGTGTAAATAATTATGCGTATTCTTTTAACTAATAAAACAATGTGGACTTTAGAAGATAAAACTACTACTGAGATAAACAATAGATAAATAAATAAATAAATAAATTAATTAATTAATAAAAACATTTTTTTCTGAACATACCTATATGTTTAAATCGATATTATAATGATATGATTTTAATCGCCGTTAAATGTGTATTTGTTACCGCCTGTACTTAAAAAATAAATTATTATACTTATACGAGGGTTGTCCCGTAAAATCGTGGACAAGTTGTCTAGTTTGAAAAATAATCATCACTGGATTCTGAAATTTTCACTACTCTTTAGTACTTAAGGTAATTCCACCCTCCTATGATGTCATAGGTTTTTGCAAAAACTGTAATTAGTTTAAATTCGTACCTTATAGAGAAATATCTCTTGGAAGAATGCTTTACAATAGGTGTAATGATAAATATTGTTAACGAATTCAAAAAATGCATATTTTCTATATTTAATCAATTATTCAATCTTTAAAAAATGTTTACAAGGGCAATAACTCCTTCTAAGGTCTCTTCATTCAGGCATTTGCTTTTCTGTAAAATAGTTTACCTGATATTCACAATTCAAAAGTATCTTTTAAGTAGGAAGTATTTAGGAACACTCAGCATCAGAATTATGCCTTTTAACCAGTTTTTACATATTTTTTCTCAATAATTTTAACAAAAAATGTACATTTTTTATGTTGACATACACTTCTGTTTATTTATGTTTTGCATCTTAAATAATATGGTGACCTATACATTTTTTGCAATAAATGGAAAGTTTAAAGTATATTGAATGAAAATATATGCAGTTTTTGTACTTTGAACCTATAAAATTGTGAGGGTGGAAATTCCTTAAAATATGAATATATATAGCAAATTTCAAATAGATATATGCATAAATAAACAAATTTTGATATTTTATGTTATGTACTGTATCGCCCTACGGCGCACGGATTATAAAGTCAAGTTGCCTAAAACAGCGTCACGTTTCATGTTTGCAAAAAATAAAGTTGGATAAGCCCCACTTAAATTTAGAAATTTTACTGATTTACATACGTGAGTGTTTATA
>NW_026922503.1:0-20007 GCF_032062105.1 Saccostrea cuccullata | reverse complement strand
TCTTTGTGAAAAAGAAAAAAAAAAGCTGTGTCAAGAACAACTTTTATTCACATTCCTGTTTAATTAATATAATCAAGGATTCCATTGTTTGCATTCAAATAGAGATAAATGTACATACCACAAAATAATGTAAAATTCTACATTACAATACTTAGTACACACTTGGATGTTCGTTAATTTCTTTCAGATTCACAAATTAAACTACTGTTGAAGAAAAATAATTCTAAGATTTTAGTAACTCGCACTGTACCTGTTGCCTATATGTCAGACAATATTTTATTCCATTCACTGCAATTCTCTGATAGATAAAACAAAGATGCTAGAAATGAAGGCCAGATGATGCAACTTTGTTTGCAGTGTAGATTTTGACAATACATTCATGCTGTATGCAAGATGTTGTAAAGAACAAATTTCTGCCGGTCAAATCTGTCAAATTGTTTCATTCAATCAATAAATAATCTTCCTCATTTATCTAACTGAGATCTTAGGTGTCCATTCTTGTACATGACGTTGTCTCTGGTGGCTGCTCCAGTCACAGTTGTAGCAGAAGCAGAGATTCATATTGTTGGAGGAGTGGCATGCTTGGAAATATTTTATCATTAGTACAAGCGCCAATGTGCACAATATCTGAAGCACTATGATGATTTATTGTCTTATGGTTTAGTTCTTGTATTTTTTTAGACATAAAACTTTTGACAGTACATTTTGGAAGCTTAGGCCAAAAGCTGTCCTTACTGCGAACAAAACCCCATAAGACAGTGCCTTCCTGAGTACTGCACAAATGTCGAGTTGAAATTTAATGCTTAAACAATAAATGCTTATACATTGCTAGGCATTATAAATAGGAGTATGACCTACAAAATGATTCTTTGCCCATATGTTGGAAAGTACCACAAATTGATTACATTGAAAGGAAATACAATGAGTGTGGAATCTCAATGCTCAGATCCACGCTTTCTGTAAAAAGCAAAGAAGCAAATGTTACAGGCAGCATTGGGAAAATACGAAAATATCCTCTTCAGAGGACTAAGATGTCAAGGTTTAAACTTTTAGTGACAAAGAATGGTACGGAAAGATGGATGAACTATTGAACGAAATGTTCTCCATTTCATTACATCTTTTTGTTGCTGTCTTGCAGTACCAACAATTTGATCATATAAAGGAAGTGCCAAAAGGATGGGTTGTAATTACATTGCATAGCAGATTTTGCTGAAAACTTAGAAAATTTTTTTTTATCAAGAAGTAACTTAGAATTTTTTTTTTATCAAAATGAAGTACAGTCTGTTCATGGGCAATAACAGCAAATAACATTGCACACAACAGTAGCTTATAACAAATGATTGCATTGAAAGGAATTAGGCCTTTCCGACACTATTCTCTTAAGTTCGGATGTTTTTTCCCCCTAAGTTTTAAGGAATAAAGGTAAACGATTTATATATAACATCAAAGAAGAACAAATTCTGATTTTCGATTGACAAAGAATTTTTCATAGATTTTTTGAATAAAAATCGAAGATTTTCGAGTTTAAAGCGAGACACCTAGGAATTAATGGTGACTCGTTAAGTCCCTTCTACTGTATAATACTATTTTAGGATCTCCGGGAGAGCTGGCAGGTCTCTTGGCAGGATTAAAGTATAAAATTTGCAGTCATTTCTTAAGTACTCGTACTTAATTATACAGTTTTGGGTTACGGTCCAGGAAGATATGGAAGTTTCCGTCTGCAGATTGCAAGTTTTCGAGAAAGATAATAAGTGCCGAAATTGAAGATGGGTCCGCCTGTGGTATGGTTTTGGATGTTTTGAACGTCTAGCGCCACCATTTCCTTCTGCTGCGCCTCCAAGGTGAGTAACTTAAGTGATTTCTTGTTCATTAATAGAAGATTGGGTCTTGAATTTAAAGGTGTCAAAATTTCATAGGCAGATTTATATGTTCATTAATCTGTTGCAACTAATCAATTATGCCATCAATTAACAAAAAAGAGAGGTTTTTTTTGTTCTTTCCGATTTCGATGATCCACTGAGGTGGATGTCTCCTGCCAGACTCTCCCTGTTGCTAGATTCGGGCTGGGCAGTCTCGGAGGGTTCTGGAAGATGATCAACTGAAATTGGATAGAGTTCACATCTTCAAACGTTGTGGCCACTTGATGCAGGTGTCGTGCTGGAGCACGGGTAGTTGGCGTATGGTCTTATGGTGCAGCTAATATATATATGCTTTAGTATATTTTGTTCTTCCCCAGACACCACGTGTACCAGACTTGCAGAATTCAGGATTGAGTTAACCCAGAGTGTGATGCGCCCTTCCTTGACCTACTTAAAAATGACATTGTTCGCTTCGAGAGACTTATTTTTCTTGTCAATAAAATCGTTGAAGGCGTCTCTGGACAAGCCAATTATTGTAACTATATGTCACTTTATTGTTTTCACATTCGTCTTTATTACATTTCACTTTGAACTTTTATCATTCTTCATTTTGTCCCTACTTCTATGTTGCTTTATTCTTGTAAATTCATGGTATTTTCTTTTAAATTGATACAGCTTCCTAAATAACTTATTATGATTATTTCTATTACCATCGTAAATTGAATCACGCAAACAATGAAGCATATTCAAATTAAGCGCTTGCTTGTTGTCAGTTTTTTTTTTAAAACTACACCTTGTATTTCCTACAAATACACATCGACCATTGCTTCCAAGCTTTTCAATTACAAAAAAACTTTTCATGGTCTGGATACCGAGTATCTGAAACATAATCCTCCATCGTGTTCATGTTCTTCTTTGCCCTATAACTATAGTCCTGCCGGACACATTATTACAGGTGACGTAAATATAGTTAATAATGAGGACCTTAGATCACTTGTTTTCAAAGGGTCCTAAATATACGGAACCCCGATCCTTCAACTGGCGTCGGAATTTGATAAATATTATGGATTCTGTTGAAAATTATGCTAGACGATGGGCCAGATATAAAAAAGAAAACGTTGACACTGTCAGAATGGTTTAAATGTATCAGATCCATGTTAAAGTCGCGTATTAAAGATTGAGGGGCAATATGAAAACCATCTATCCTTCTGTGTTCAATAATCCAAAAGAATTAGTTAGATTACATGATCAGTACGTACTGGTCCCTATCGACAAAGCAGGTAATATTTTTTTCGTTTAATGGGCTCATTATATAAATTGTATTTTAGAAGAACTTGGATTTAATTCTACTAGTGGTAATTCTACTTATACTCATACTTCCCTTTCTAAGGAAGAAGTTCTTCAAAATCACATGTCAGTTTTGAATATTTTAAATATTCCACAGAGCCAAAATGAATTTGAACTACCCTATATATATTGGATTCCGAAACTTCAAAAAAAATCCTTACAAAGATACATTGCGGGTTCTAGTAAATGTTCAACCACGCCTCTTTCGTTACTCCTCACTAAGATATTAACAGTAGTGAAGAAAAAACTTCAAGAGTACTGTGCAACAATAGATTCAAGAAGTGGTGTGAATCAGATGAGGATACTCAAAAATTCCAAAGAACTTTTGGACAATTTGAAATCACAAGATTTTACCAAAATCAGCAGCTTAAAAACTTACGACTTTTCAACTTTATACACAACCACTCCCCACGATAAATTAAAGTCCAGGCTTTTGATATCATTGACAGCTGCTTTTTCAATAAAAATGGAACTCGTAAATTTACTTACCTGGTCATTGGTCATTTGCAAAATTATATTGTTAAAACACATTCTGATTGCACACACAAGTACTCTGAAGTTGACATCAAAAAGATGCTTGAGTTTCTGATTGACAATATCTATATGTGGTTTTTGGAGACCGGGTCTTCCAACAATCTATTGGAATTCCCATGGGTATCAATTGCGCTCCGTTATTAGCAGACCTATTTTTGTATTCATATGAAGCAGAGTTTGTGCAAAATCTTATGCATGATAAGAAGAAAACACTTGCTGTGGTCTTCAACTCGACATTTAGATATATCGATGACGTATTGTCAATTAACAATGGTAATTTCCATTCCTACGTCGATACGATATATCCTGGAGAGCTTGAGATAAAAGATACCACAGAGTCTGACACATCTGTTTCATACTTGGATATTTTACTTGAAAGGGACGTTAATGGTAATCTAACAACCAAGCTATATGATAAACGTGATGACTTGAACTTTTCTATCCTCAGCTACCCTTACTTATGCAGCAATATACCTTCATCACCTGCATACGGAGTATATATATCTCAGTTGATTCGATATGCAAGAGCATGCTCTAAGTATGAACAATTTCTAAAACGAGGTAGATTATTGACAAGCAAGTTGATGAAACAAGAATATCATCATTTCGTAAGTTCTATGGTCGATACACCTTGTCAGCAAATACAATTTATCATTAAGACGCAACGTCAGGAATTGCTACCAAACGTTGTAACGTCAAAATAGACGTCAAAAAAGATTTTCTGGACCCGTAGTGTAGACTATTTAAATTTAGAGAATCATTTATCGCATTAAACTTATCTGTACTTGTAAACAAGATCCC
Organism: Saccostrea cuccullata; assembly: GCF_032062105.1. Taxonomy (NCBI): domain Eukaryota; kingdom Metazoa; phylum Mollusca; class Bivalvia; order Ostreida; family Ostreidae; genus Saccostrea; species Saccostrea cuccullata. The sequence goes on along the minus strand of NW_026922503.1, from coordinate 15,466 downwards.
TTAATAAAAAAAGTATGAATCATCAATATATTGGCTTTTAAAATTTGAAATTTATATACAATTTAAGGCCTAACGAAATTCTTTTTTTTTCACTTTCTCTTAAACATTATAAATACATGTATTATTATTGTCACTCTGAGATTGGGTTATGTCCCCTAAAAACTTACATGTATTACTGACATAAAAAAAATCATCAAACACCGACACAATGCCAATCATTATAAATATCTTCCCCCAGTCTTTATATCTTAATAACTTTAAATTCAAAAATAACTTTTTCAATGATTTGTTTTTTTTATTAATCAGAATTCATCGAGAGCTTCTAGAATATCCAGATGAATGTCTTCATTCAACTGTATCTTTTTTCCAGAGGCCATAATTTCAGACTCAGTCAAAATAAACTTAACTGAAACAGCGTAGTTTAATGCAGTGCGCTTTGGCACAAGTTTATAGAGGTGTTTTTTCTTGTCAACTATGTCAAAGTAATATCCACGAATTATTTTAGCTCCCCTTGGGAAAGTTATCCCCCAGTGATCTGTAAAGTCATCTATCAAAATCTCTGGTTCACCAAGAACTTTCATTAAGTAGTAGTCGGCATCGTCGTCGTCTGCAACAACTGCAACTATCGTGTTAGCAGTTATTAAATCAAGTAACGATTCGGTTTCGGCCAAAATTTGCTCTCCATGTGTACTCGGAACTTCTCTGGTCATTTTGAGGCGCCGAGTATTTCCTCGTATTCCCAAGTTTTGACAAGATGAGTAATTTTCGTCAATGCACTGCTCACATGTGTAACACGACAAGTTTGTTAAAACTATCTCCGATTCCTCATTTGTTGTTCGCACACTGTGAACTTTTCTAATGTCCGCAATACTTCTAAATTGTTGCGCCACATCTCGAGGAATAAATTCTACATACCTAAAAATCCTACGTTTGCAATTTGAACTCCCGGATTTCGGGTGCCTCAAATTTTTTTCACAAAAGTTATAGAGGTCTTTACCATTTTGTATGACCGTTCTTCCTCGAATTACAGAGAGATCCGCCTCACGTTTAATATATCCTCCAGCTGCATCCTGAGCTCCTTTTGCATGAGCCGTTTCGAAGAAATTTCGAATCATTGTCTCATAACCCAAGTCAGAGACTGTCGATGCTAAGACACCAAAACAGTGCCTGCTCTTGTATTGCACAGCACACCCATCATTGAATTCATGCATTATTTTAGGGCTGTAATTTATTTCTTGCAAATAATCTGCGATTGATTTCTGTACATAGTGTGTAAAATAGTGGTCGCGTTTATCGTCTTCACTTATCACGAAAAACTCTTCCTTTATAATTACTGGATCATCAGCTGTACTCTCCACTCCGTCAATCTCCAGAATTGCATGTCTATAAAGGAGTGATACGTGTATCGATACTTCAATCTTTTGAAAATATCCCGACTGTATTTCATTTCTATCGAAGCATCTATAACTTTCCGAGTAGTCATTTATTGCCACGCAGTGATGTTGTGGTAAATTATCCAGTAGCGAGCGCAACTGTGCCGATTGCCATGTGGCGCTAAATTGATGGTACGGAAAACTACTCAGAATCTGTAAAAAGTATGTAAACATTTCATACGGGTTCGTTTTTCTTTTGACGAGCATAAGTTTTCGAACAACTTTTGAACCTCGTTTTACATCGACATATTCATATTTCTCCCAATGTACCTCCGGTAAATTTTCATCTCTAGATTTTTCCTCTTCCATAAGTTTTAAAGTTTTTATCCCACATTTTTCACAATTTCTTTGCAAACATTGAAGTTTTTGACCATTATTTTCCGAGTTTGAACATAGTGTATCATTGATTAGTTCATTTAAATTTTCGTAAACCTTAAATTCTTCAACTAATTCTGGTCTGGTTTGCAGTACTTTACGTCTGTATTCCATGCAGCATCTAAACATACCGCGAATTTCAATATGGTACCGACAGCAACATGTTTGTTTGTCTTTAGGTCGGACATGTTGCACAAAAAACGGCTTTAATTTTTCAAAGGCACGTTGTGAAATTTTAATTTGAGGATTCATCTCTTTGAATTCTATATAAACTTCTGTCTGTGTCTTTTCCAAAACATATAGTGCATGAGAAACAAATTGTTTCCGTCCTGTTCTCATTCTTTTCACGTCATTTTTATTTCCCGTCGGCCTTGAAATACCCGGAGAAGTCCAGAAATTGTAAACAATTTTTTTGTGATCATCATTAATAGCGTCTGATCTAGTTTTTCTGTTGGTAAAATTCCAACATGCGGCGTCTGTTTTAAGAACAGTTGCTCGATGCCTTTTTCCTCTACTTAGTCTTTTGCTACTCAGACCGAGGCTTCTACTCACTTGTTTTTTATTTATTTTCTCAGAACTAACGGATGTAGTAATAACTTCCATAACGGTCACTGCCGTTTTAGATCGCTGTTTTTTCGTAGTCGAAATTATTTCTTGTAAATTTTCGATAATTGCAGAATTTGTAGCATGCTCGACTTTTTCCTCAGGACTAGTAATTACATTCATGTCTCTCAAAATTTTTACTGTTGGTGAATTGGGGTCTTTTGTGCATTCTGACAAAATAGTTGCACGCTTTTGAGGTGTTGACGGAAGCGATTCTTTTACTTTGCGCAATGCCCTCCATTGTGCCATTCTGTTATTATAGGGCGTCCTTTTTTCATTATTAAGTTGCGTTTCCTGAATGTCTGATGTTGCCTCTTTAATCTTTTCTCGATATAATCTTTTCCTATTTCTCTCCTTTAATTTAATCTGACTCTGTTTTTCTCGTTGCTTTCTTTTCTTTAATGCGACTTCCGTTATACTTTTCTCAATTTTGTGATGGACCCGTCGATCTTCTTTATATTTGTCTTTGTTTTTCGCCCATGATTTGCGTTTTTGTTCCAATCTTTTCTTCTGTTTCTTTTGTAAATAATACAACTTTCTCTCTGTTCCTAAAATTCACGTAATGAACAAATAAATAACACTATGTAAAAATAAATAAATAATGTATGTATGTATATATGTAGATGTATGTACGACTGTATAAATGCATGTTTTTTCCTCTTTTTTAAAAGAATGTCGTTTACAATTTATACGTGTTTGTGTCTTTCCTAGTACACTATTCTCATTGTTAAAAATGCAATTACAAAAAAAGCGGGGGGGGGGGGGGGCATATTTGTGCGATGGCAGCCCCATTGATAAATACAATAATTTCGTGTAGATTAACTTTTAAATATTACTGATAGGATTTGTTTAATTAATAAATATTTGAAAAAAGGAAGTACATTTTCAATAACGAAAATTCTGACGTCAAACGTCACTCAAGCTTACAGGGGGGACATTCCTGCAAGACATTTTCATTCTTTTGTAAATATCTTATTAAAAGTTAAAACCAAAAGAAACTTATATGTATCGAAAGTGCTTTAAGAGTACTTTTTGTTAATTTCATTTTTTGACACATTTTGCAACTTGAATTCGGAATAGATCCATAGGTATTTCATAGCATATATTTGACATGACGTAATTTACCTTTCGGGACATATTTGCAAGACAAAGAAAAAGTTCATGTACAAGTACAAATCATTGAAAAAAATTTAACATTTTGGGGGATATAATAACTTTTCTAAAGTACTGAGTATATGTAAAATCAAATTTGCACATTACCTGATAAATTTTTCATTTTATCTCAATGAAGAACTGGAAGATTTAACTTTTTTGGAATGGGACACCTTCACAGGCTTTTGTTCAAGTAGCTTCTTACACCCATCTCATCAACGTAGACAGCCATAATTACCGTTACGTCTTCATATGACGTCATAGAACATTCTTACAAAATTTCGTAGAATTACGTTAAGATTTCGCGGAATTTTATAGAAAAACATAGTGTATGATATGTTCTTTGTTACGACGGGACAACGGTAAAAATGACGTTATTCCCTAATATTATGGCCTTTAATTGTTTAAATACCCCGAAAATTATATTTTTTTTTTTGTAATAGTCTTATTGGTAAGAAAATACCCTTTATTTTCTTATGCATTAATATATACTTATCACCAGAATTTATCACGAAAGCTTTGGTAAAACGGATTAACAATTCATTTTCCAGTTGGTAGCAATTCCTGACGTTGCGTCTAAGTCAAATGCTGACTGATGTTTTTCATACTAATTGTTAGTCCATTATTATACATTGAGTTGACGGATTTTCCGTTATTTTTCGATCATGACAAGCAGGGGATGCTCACTCCTCCATGGCACCTGATCCCACCTCTGATGTTTCAGAGGTCCGTGTTTGCTCTGCTCCTATTTTGTATTGTTTTATGGACTTTGATATTGAATACTATTCGTTATCTCCATATCCTTCTTTGATGTGCCAGTTACTTAGATCCGCCACCACTTTTCTCTCTTCAGTACTATTTCAAGGCTGTTATTTGAAAATGAAAGTAGACTTTTAATTAAATTTACGATAATTACTATGCGAGTGAAATCTGAATATAGTTTACGGAAATCACCTTATACATGTACCTAGTGTATTCCTACAGGTTTTAGTAAGAACTTTTGTGCAGCCGTTTCCGAGTTTATTTGCAAAATAAGCCTCTGGTTTTATCGTTCATTTATAACCCCAACCGGAACCTCTGTATCCCATCTAAAGTCTTATTTTGTTTCGAGGTAATTTTCGTAGAATAAATGAGTGGTTTACAATAAAGAGGCTCGTCCTGAGACGTCTTAAACGATTTAATTGACAAGAAAAAAGTCTTTCGAAGCGAGCGATGTCATTTTAAGCTCTACTGGTCAGAGACCAGAAGAGCTTATGTATGCCTTTCAACTAATTTTTCAAGTTGCTCATATGGTAAAAAACATTGCATAGATAGAGTTATAGGTACATGAAATTATCAAAAAAGATAGTAACTTATGCATACATTTAATTACATTATTAAAAAGTTTAATTATTTATAATTGACTTTTCCGATGTTGTGTTTTAAGTAATGGATATATGCCGAATACTGTTCTATATGTAAAATTATCAGACTGTTTGAGGCCCGTTAGGGCCGAAAACTGTCTGATAATTTTACATATAGAATAGTATTCGGCATATACAGTGTATCTTACTTAAAACATTGCCATTTAAATGTCCAAAAGTTACCTGGAGGAGTCCGATAATAACACAATGGGAGTTTAGGCATGAATTGTTATTTACCCGTCTAATAAGTAGACAAAAGAAATGAGACAGTAAAAACAGTGAGTGAACTCTTGTTTCATTTCATTCAGTCAATGGCAGTCGTTTAGATAAGCAGGACAGGGGTCCGGTTGGGAAGGATTTTCTTTTTTATTTTGGAACATTTTTATTTATTTTGTGCATAAATTGACCTTGATACAAATTTTTTTGGGGTGAAATTATAACCGTCACCATGGAAAGTAAAAATGCAGATCTTCATCCTGAAGTTTTAGTTTATATTATGGAAATTCTCAGGTTTTACAAGTGCGGCCATTTGGAAACAATCCTTATAAAATAAATAGATTTGCCGATTTTTTCTCATAAATGGATTTAAATTCGCTTATTCAAAGTGCTGTATTAAAAACACTTAAAAGATAGGAAGTATTATTTTGAGGATGGTTTAAACTCGATTTTTTCATGGATTTGCTATTTTGTATCAGCTAAATTTCCTTGCGATTGCTTACCCTGATTTTTTCCCTAATTTTTTGGGGGGTGGTGGTGGACATATTTAACTTATTCCACTCTTCTTTTTGTTTTTAAATACCGTCCGATTTTGTTATCATTGCCGTCCGATAATATATTATCAGACTGGTAATTATTATTATCGGACGGCTACAGGTAAATTTTTAGACTGCAAGAACAAAGGCATGACGTCACAGCAATGTTTTAAGGATAGGTAACTCAGGTGTGAAAAATGACCAACTTAGTGCAGATTTATGAGTTATCGTTTATAGGAATGACATATAGGCTGCTTCAGCATTGGTATTGTTATGTACACAAAAGGGTTCCTTACATTGTTTTGTACACGAAAGTGTTGACCATGAGAAAGAGAATGCCTTCACTCTACCTGAAATAACAGGGTCAAATAGATGGGGAACAGACTATATTCAATATTTTTAACTCTCTTTGACAATTATTATGAAGAAGAAAATTTCATGTCATGTTTTTTGATTTCGCGGTTTTTCGCTTCCTAGATAAATATATATATTTTTACAAGTAAATGCAACAATTGATCATCTTACTTGTGTTACTAAGCACGAAGGGGAACGACCGAGTAAAAAAATTTAATTAGGTTAGAACTAAGAAGGAGGGTAGATTTCACTTTTTATTTTAATTAAAACTTTTAATTATATGAAGTGAAATGGTGTCCGCAACTATACAGTAAATAAGTTTAACATTGATGCTACATTTTAAAACCACTGGATTCTACTGAGAGCAAAGAAACACTTGGGAAATGCTAAAAACTGCCTTGCGTGTAAACAGTTACATACCCCGAGCCTGCTCTCAACAAGTTTCAACAGTGAGTTATCGTTCATAAAACCGACCCCTAGCGGCAGTTGAAAGGCCTAGCTTATGTTATGCGATGGTGAGGTGTCTATCGTCCGTCTGTCTGATGTAAACAATTTTTCAAAATGCGACTCCTACAGTTTTGGTCTGATTTCAGTATAAATTGGCACAAAAGTAGACTGCACAAAGAAATATAAATAAGTGCATCAGTTTTTTTATTTCAATGAACGGTGTTGCCGTGGTTACCAAAAATAGGCATTTCTGTGAAATTCCTTTAAAACGCTACTCCTCTTTCAGTTTTGGTCTGATTTCAATATAACTTGGCACACAAGTAAACTACACTAAGATACATAAGTAAGTGCATCGTTTTTTTTATTTCGAAGAACGGTGTTGCCGTGGTTACTAAAAATATAAATTTCTGTGAAATTCCTTTAAAACGCTACTCATCTACAGTTTTGGTCTGATTTCAATACAACTTGGCACACAAGTAGACTACACTAAGATACATAAGTTAGTTCATCAGTTTTTTGATTTCGAAGAACGGCGTGTTGGTGTGGTTACTAAGTCTTAATTGTATTCTGCGCGCTCGCGCAACGGAGTTTGTTTATAAAATTGATCGCTTATACAATTTTGTTAGCATTACATTCAATGTTCCTCTACTAATCAAAGTACTGATAGGAGTTGATTTTAATGACGGTTTCAATAAAAGTTTACGTTTGACACGTTCACAACTTTTCAAATTATGTTTATTTATGCTTCATAAGGAAGTTTGTGAAAATTAAAAAAAAGAAAATGACACGATTCTACAGAGTCAAAAAGGTAAGGTTTGTTTTGATCTCGACATAACCTTAGAATGATTTGCCAGAAGACTTTTTCTCTGTTCAATTTTTCAATAAATTAATAAAGTATTTTTCTTGTAAAAAGTTTGTTTAAAATTATTAGCAAATTATATTACATATTATATTAATCATAGCAAAACAATTTCTGTAACTAAAGTTACTGGAGTCCCCATCCTCTTATAAAGAAAAGTAAATTTTTAGTAGTAGTTCATTAATTATAAAGCATGGTATTGATCTTTACCTTAAAGCGTAACAGGGAATCTTTTCAAGCACTGATACCAATGTCAGCTTATTGCCATGAAAATCGTCTTTAAAAAGGAGGTTAAATTCTAGAGTCTGGGTTCGTAACGTAATACTTTTAAATTTAAATTTGTTACATTGGCGTCGGAAGCAAATTGAAAGTGTGTGTGTGTGTGGGGGGGGGGGGGGGGGGTAAGTGAAAGAAAAAAATTCGAACCTGAAAAATATTAACGAGCAAAAAAAAAGGGGGGGATGTGTCTATTGTCCGGGTTAGTTAACCCTAACCCGAACTTCTTCCCGTTCCAAATTTTCGTTTCAAACACCACCACTTACCCGACTACACTGCAACGTGCCTGTTGAAGGGGGGGGGGGGGCTATACCTACGCCCCAATGTTTATTACCTATATTATGTCTATCTTTGTAAGCCCCCCCCCCCCCCCCCCTCGGTTCCGACGCCTACATAAAGTAAATTAATAGAATCCAAAGCACTAAATATTATAGTTAAACTCTGGAGATATATACACTGTATATGAATGTATGTATTGAGAGAGAAATCGAAAGTAGGCCAATTCAAAAAATTGGGGTAAAATTTCGGATTAATCTTGCACAAATTATGGTAACGTATGTATGCAAAGGGGATCCGGATCCCTGGAAAATTCACATTTATTGCAGCCTGGAGGACCGGGCTGCTCTATACATATAAGTTTAAGTGTTGGTGTATGGGGATTGAGGTGGGAGAAGTTATGCAGAATTAAAGGTTTCCTAAACATTAAAAAAAATTGTTAATCAGAATGTTCTTTCCCTTTATAAATTACGTATAAAATACCTTTCTCCCTTACAATGTATAGTGGTGTATTTTTTGTGGAGCGATTGTTTTTTTTTTTGGGGGGGGTGACGATTTTTTCATATTGTACATATGGTGAATAAGTGTAATAAATATAATTTTCGAAAAAAAATGTCCAATAATCCCCGGGGTTGAATATCGGGGTGGGGGTGGGGGGTCCTGTCCACAAGTACCTGTGACACATAGGTAAAGAAACGACCGGGGGGTGTTGGGGGTGTTGACCTATTGGATTTTTGGCGCAACGGAACATTTATGACCTTTACTGGAGAGGGGGGAGACTCTATATAATATGAAGAAGATACCGATTGAGGCATTGTATGAGCTGGTTTAAGAATAGAAATTCTTGGTAATGTAGCAAAGAAAATACAGGGGAGTTAAAAGGAGTGTAGAAAATAACTCAGAGTGTATGTTGTATAAAGAAATCCAGAGAGCTCCGAATGTGAAGATGTGAAGTAGCTTGGTCCTTTGGGTCATTTTTGTCAAGAAATGATGGATTTATTCGTTATTTTTAGTGTAAGTTCTTGTTTCTGGAATTTGTAATATTGGCTGAATTGACCAATCAGAAATTAGAGTCTATCTTCGGTTGTGCTTAGACGTAAAAAAAAACAAACTCCCCTGTCTTTGTTTAGAACAATCAGATAATGACTCGGGCTTTTCCGTCAGAAAAAAAACCCGGAAATTTTGAAGTATTACAAATATGTAGTTATCTTTAAAGTGTAAGCTACACAATAAATAAACATAGTTATTTAATGCTACAACATGATACAACGAAATTGTACGGTCTATCTACAGTAGTTTTCACAGTTTTCCCAGAAATCACGACCTTGAAGCCGAGCATGCGTACTGTAAACCAAGTATTATACGCGTGCGATAAATATCCGCGAGTTCCGCGAGTAAGCTTTGCTCGCGGATATTTATCGCCGCGAACCAGTTGATCATATTCCCATATGTGGTATGATTAGAGTTATTTGCCCTTTTTTTAATGTATCTTAGTGCAGTCTACTTGTATGCCAAGTTATATTGAAATCAAACCAAAACCGTAGGAAGAGTAGATTTTAAAAGGATTTCACAAAAATTCTATTTTTAGTAACCACGGCAACACCTTTCATCGAAAACAAAAACCGATAATCAGAATTAAGTATCTTAATGTAGCCTACATGTGTGCAAAGTTATATATAGTGCTTAAATTATAAAGAAAATTGCTGTCATTTGAGCGTTTTAATGCAGGGAGGAAATACTTTTGTGATGTTGGGATGAGATGGACGCGCTTACGCGCCTAATACAATTAGCCGTTACTTAAAATAAATTTTTTTGGGAAATTCCTTTAAAACGCTACTCCTCATCTATAGTTTTCGTCTGATTTCAATATAACTTGGCACAAATGTAGACTACACTAAGATGCATAAGTTAGTTAATCGGTTTTTTTATTTCGAAGGTGTTGACATGGTTACTATAAATAGAAATTTTTGAGAAAGTCCTTACAACGCTACCCCTCGTACACTTTGGTCTGCTTTCAATATAACTTGGCACACAAGTAGACTACACTAAGATACATTAATAACTGCATCAGTTTTTGACTTCGATGAAGTTTTGTCATGGTTACTATAAATAGAAATTACGGTGAAATTCCTTTGAAACGCTACCCCTCCTACAATTCTAGTCCGATTTCAATATAATTTGGCACACTAGTAGACTACACTAAGATGCATTTAGTAAATCGGTATTTGATTTCGAAGAATGGCGTTGACATGGTTATTAAAATAGAAATTTTTGGGAATGCTCTCCGGTTTCAGACGTCACTTTTAGCTTTTAAACAGGATCTTAAGACTCATCTTTTTAAGATAGCATACGACGTGTAATTATTTATTTTTTTAACAAGTTATCGAGTTTTATTATCCTCAGACTATTTCACAACCTGTATTGTGTGAAATCTTTAAGTTGATCTCAAGTTGATCTTAGTCCAGCAGCTTATAATTTTAGCTTACTCTTATGTTAGTAATGATCTCGCACAATGATTTTAGGCTTTATGTTTTTATGATTATTTATGTTGTATTTAACTACTTGTATATCTGAAACAATGTGTGTTCGGCGCCTTAGAGTAATTTATTTTAAATAGGGCGCTATATAAATGTAACGGGAATCCCGGCAATAATAAGCGGAAGAATATTCTGGTTTCTTTCATAATTTATATATCAACAATCATATTGGCTCTGAAATTAATATAAAATATACAATAACATTATACTGATACAATAAAATATAATACATGTAGTAGATATACATAGGAATCATTATTCAAATAGTGTCATAAATGAATAGGTATTTCACTCTATGGCATGTTGTTACACTTTACATGTATAAAGGGCAATAACTCTTATAAGCTTAATCTTCAAAATTACCTTCCACAATCGTGAAGAGTTATCTTTCATATATAACCAAAATAATAAAAACAGTAACGCATACCGGTTTGTGGAACCAAGTCCATCTGACATACTGTATGAATCTTTCAGATACGGTGTTACACTATATTAATAATAAATAAATTCCTAAAGATATGCTCTTTACAATTACTCTGTATTTACATAAAAATATTTCTTATGAAAATATTTACTTATATACATTTGATAGGATCTGAATGTATTAACTCATATAGAATTATAAGATTTATCAACATCTGATCTATACACATAGTTTTCACAAAGTATCAAATTCTTAGTTTCTTATGTATATCATAATTCATATTCTAATATAGATTAAAATGTTAAAATATTAGTACTTACATGTCTCTGTACTGTTTCTGTCAGTAAGTCAATAAGATTTCAAATAATTCACCAGATCTAGCTTTCTACATCTAAAACAGATCTTTCAAACTGAGTAAATATCACTCACTGGACAATGTAAAACTCTTGACCAATGAAATGTAAATGTTCAACCAATGAATGAATGTCTGTGTGAAATGTATAGGTGGATCAAAAGGGATGGGTGGTAACACTTAATACCTCATTAGTAATAGAAAGACTTTAGATTCTAATTTATTTAACTATTTTAAATTTATTTTATTTATTTATCATTTATTAAATTCTCTAATAAAATATACATCTACTACAGACTCCCCCCCCCCATTAGTAAATGACGTCCCCGTCATTTTCCTAATGGGGCATTACCTGGTAACATGCAGCAACACTATTCTTACAAAACACTGCATTCACTCCTCACTGCATCTGAAATATATACAAATAAAATCAAATTATTTATTCTTTAAAATATCAAGCATTGTTTGTACAATTTTATCCTCATATTTTTTCATTTCCTGGGATTTCTTCAAGTCATGTAAAAATTCACATTTCTTCATCCATTCCAGTGAATGCTGTTGGGTAAATACATATTCCTGGTTGCTCATCCAAGCAGGTTTTCTCCTCTCCCTTCCACTTCTTCTTGGTATCTGTCTATCTTCCTCTAACCTCATGCTATCATCTCCATCCACATGATCTACTTCTGCATCTTGCTGCTGATGCTGCTCATGCGGAATCTCTACTTCAGCATTCTCCTGCTGCTGTCCCTCTCTAGGAATTACTTCAGCATCCTGCTGCTGATGCTGTTCCCCTGGAATCTCTGCATCAGGTTCCTGTGCTCTCTCCTTACCCTCAACATTACCTGCATCACGATGCTCTTCTTCCATCTGGTTCTGTATATTTCTATGTACCGGTACATATACTACTTCCATTTCTTCATCTGAACTGCTTTCCTCATCTCTCTGGGATATAACTTCATGAATATCCTCTTTTTCTTTATTCTCTTTATTCTGTTGTCTTGTTCTGGTTCTAGGCCTAGGTTTAGGAATTTCCTTTACCTTCTCGAGTTCTTCATGAGTTTTGTAATTGTTTAGCTGACTTATTGGGAGAAGCAGATTTCTGTGTAGTGTTCTTATTTTACCCTTAGTTGTCTCTTTTTGGATCTGAAATACTTTTCTGAAATGTTTGGATCTGGTTGGTCTAATACTATATAAGGTTCTTCTTCCCATTTATCGGAAATTTTATGTTTCCCGTCAAAAGATACGATTTTAACTAACACCCTGTCACCTGTCTGGATCTCTGCTCCTCTTACTCTCTGATCATACCCTCCTTTCTGTTTCTCTTGAGCTCTCTTTGTATTCTTGTTGACTAATTCATATGCTGCCTTCATGTTCTCTTTCAGGTCGTTGATATACTTTGAAGTTGACTTCCATTCTGTTTTCTTGATTCCAAATTCCTCATCTATAGGCAATCTAGGTTTTCTGCCAAACATAAGATAATAGGGTGATATTCCTGTTGACTCGTTTCTGGTGCAGTTATAAGCATGTACAAGGGGATTGATGTATAATTTCCAATTCTGCTTTTGTGATGGTTTCAATGTGCCTAACATATCATTTCTCCTGGTCACGGCACCAAATGTAACGGGAGAGGAGAAAATGCAGCGGACCACACCGGGATTCGAACCCGGGCCCCCTGAAACTCCGGTCAGGTGCTCTACCAATTGAGCTATCGAATCCCGGTCTGGTCCGCTGCATTTTCTCCTCTCCCGTTACATTTGGTGCCGTGCCATGCCCTGGAATTGACAGGTGAAAGACCTGCCAGGGATGAGCCTCGGTTGGGGTCTTTGGAGGGCCAAAGACCTTGAAGGAGGGAGGAATGTAGCGGTCAGCCGGGTTCGATCGCCGGTGGCCAGATAGCTCAATTGGTAGAGCACCTGACCGGAGTTTCAGGGGGCCCGGGTTCGAATCCCGGTCTGGTCCGCTGCATTTTCTCCTCTCCCGTTACATAAATGTTATTATTATTATTATTATTAAAACGCTATCCCTCGTACAATCTTGGTCTGAGTTCATTATTACTTGGCACACAAGTAGACTACACTAAAAATACATAAATAAGTGCATCAGTTTTTGATTTCGATGAAGTTTTTTTCATGGTTACTAAAAATAGAAATTTCGGTGAAATTCCTTTAAAACGCTACCCCTCCTAAAACTCTGGTCTGATTTCAATATGGCACCCTAGTAGACTACACTAAGATACATAATTCTATTAATTGCTGCCTGTTGCTAAGTTTCATAACCAAGTGTTACTTTTCCTTTGTTACACGTACAGACCATAAGAGCTACAGTCTCATCAGAGACTTCTGGTTCAAAATGCTACTCCTCCTACAGTTTTGGTCTGATTTTAATATAATTTGGCACACAAGTAGAATACACTATATATACTACGATACATAAGTCTATATACCGGTTTTTGATTTCGATGAACTTTGTTGCCATGGTTACTAAAACTGGAAATTTCTGTGAAACATTTTTAATCCTGCTACTCCTCCTACTGTTTTGGTCAGACTTCAATATAATTTGGCACACAAGTAGACTACACTAAGATACATAACTCTTTATATCGGTTTTTGATTTCAATGAACAATGTTGCAGTGGTTACTAAAATAGAAATTTCTGTGAAATACTTTCAAAAATGCTATTCTTCCTACAGTTTTGGACCGATTTCAATATAACTTGGCACAAAAGTAAACTACACTAAAATACATATTTCTGTCTATATCGGTTTTCCATTTTGAGGAACGGTGTTGCCGTGGTTACTAAAAATAGAAATTTCTGTGAAATGCTTTCAAAATGTTACTCCGCCTACAATTTTGGTCTGATTTCAATATGACTTGGAACACAAGTAAACTATTCTAAGGTACGTAATTCTATGCGTCAGTTTTTTTTATTTTGATGAACGATGTTGCTGTGGTTACTAAAATACATAATTCTTTGTATTGGTTTTTGATTTTAATGAACGGTGTTGCCTTGGTCATTAAAAATAAAAATTTCTGTGAAATAAAAATGCTACTCCTCCTACAGTTTAGGTCTGATTTCAGTATGTCTTGGCAAACAAATAGATTACACTAATATTTCTGTATATCGGATTTTGATGAATGGTGTTGCCGTGGTTACTAAAAATAGAAATTCTTTTGAAATACTTTCAAAATGCTACTCCTCCTACAGTTTTAGTCTGATTATATTATGATGCGGCATGCAAGGAGGCTACACTGAGATACTTCATTGTCATTTTTGTTTTTTTTTTTTATTTTGATGAATGATGTTGCCATGGTAACTAATATTGAGAATTCTGTAATTTTTTTAAAAAGCTTCTCTTACATTTGCAGTCTTATTGCAATCTTGCCACAAAAAGAGACTTAATCAAGGATCATTATTCTATTTATTAGAGTAAACTCAGGTGACCTATTGCGATCCATTTTCGTCCGTCGTCGTGCGTTAACATTTGAACATTTTCAGCTTTTTCTTTGCAACCGTTCAACCAATTTTAGCGCAAAGCATTTATGGGTGAAGGGGGCCAAAAATTGTGAATTTCATGGTCCCTGCCCCTCTGGGGCCTGAGAGGTTGGGCCAAAAGTACAAAACTACTAAAATTAATGCGATCTTTATAAATCTTCTTTATTCCTGGACATCAAGAAGTCAAACTGTTTGCATGATTGTAATCAGCATCGAGTTCCTCTACCTAAATTGTGAAGAACTGCGAACGATATTATTGTTCTTCCGCGTACCTCCATGTCAATTTTCAAAAATTAACATATTTGAATGAGTTTTTACATTTATATAGATGTTTATATGGATTTCAATAAAACATTAATATTATTATTTAGGAATACTACGAGAGATAACTCTAAAATTTTGGTAAAACTCTTGTTTTTCAGTATAGAAATCAGCGGAAAACGGGATATATTTTTAAAACAGCCCCCCCCCCCCCGTGAAACACAAATTCCTTCTTGTAGGAAATATGGACTGTCGTTTCACAAATTCACACCAACGCTTTTTTGTTTCAAGGGGGGGGGGGGGGGGGGGGGGAGTATATGTTTATAGACAAAAAACGACTAGGGTGGGGTTATATAGATTATATAGTGAAAATGCATTATTTCTTTGAAAATCTTTTTCTCTGCTCCTGGGTTTTTAATAAACAAACCAAATACATAGTTATGTTGAATAATACTGCCCCTTCCACAATT
>NW_026922502.1:0-20274 GCF_032062105.1 Saccostrea cuccullata | reverse complement strand
TCAAGAATTACTGGGCCAATTTCAACCAAACTTGCTGCAAAGTATCACTGGGTAAAGAGAATTCAAGTTTGTTCAAATACAGGGCCACGCCTTCTTCCAAGGGGAGACAATTATGAATAAGTGAAAAATGAATGGCATCTTTTGGAAATCTTCTTCTCAACTGCCTACTAGGCCTGGAAATATGAAACTCATGTAAAATCATCCTCATGTAAAGTAGATTCAAGTTAGTTCCCCTTTGGGGTAGGGTGGGGCAGCCATTGAAAAACAAAGTTTAACATAGGAATATATATGAAAAATCGTCTTAAGAACAGCAAAGCCACGATTCATATTTAAATGGAAGCATCTGTAGATTCAAGTTTGTTTAAACATGGCACACGTGGTAGGGTCGGGTCACAACGGACAGTCAAATTATTACATGTATAGGAAAAAAACTTCTAAATTATTTTTCTCAAGAACAGCAAAGCCATGATTGATCATATTTATATGGAAAGATATGCATATGGTGTAGATTCAAGTTTGTTCAGATCATGACCCCCGGGGGTAGGGTGGAACAACAATGGACAATCAAAGATTTACATATGAATTTATAGGGAAAGTAATAAATAAGTAATGTTCAAATCATGGTCCATGTTAGAAGGGTGAGGCCACAATGGTCGATCAAAATTTTACATCCTAGGGATTCTTATATAAGAAAAATCTTCTTATCAAGAACAACGAAGCCTAATCTAGGATTGGCCATGGTTATGATCACCATAAGTAATTAGAGATTACAGAGTTCACCTTAATCAATGTTAAGGCAATTACTCATTTTATTAATAGTATGCTGTTAACAGCAGGTTATCTGAGTAGCACTTTGGAAGGAGGGCAAATGAATTATTTATAAATCTTAACTATGTAATTATGTGTTAGATTATTTTTAAGGACATAACTACTATGCTCATGAAAATAAAAATAAAACAAGTGCAAGACATCTAATATTTCATACAAATATTAAGTGAAGATATTACAGTACCGACCAGCCCCAACCTGACACAAAGCAGTCCCAGAGCAGTCCCCGGGACTGCTTTCTGGGACTGCTAAAGCAGTCCCACAGCGGTCCCAGAGCAGTCCCACAGCGGTCCCAGAGCAGTCCCACAGCAGTCCCAGAGCGGTCCCAGCGGTCCCAGAGAGCAGTCCCAGTGGGAGGGGTTTATTAATATAATGGGCGGAGCTAACTCAGAAATGAGATTTCCAATAAACAATGGAACTATAAAAGGCAGTAGAAATTGATTCTGGGTAGTATGCCAGGAATCCTTACATGTACACGAAGGTCATTTATGAACAGAACATGTACGCACATAAAAATTAAAATAATTATTAATAATATTTATTGGAGGAAGAAGGCTTCACACATATGTAAATATGTGAATTACACTGAATAATATTTAATCACAATTCTTGGATATATTGATAATTCTTCTGTGATTGATGCTGGTTCTCATGTCTATTTTGATATTGAAAATTAAAATTAAATATTTTCCACCAGAAGAAGCTTTAAATAGATCTTATCATTATATGGCCAATTTAGACTATCGGGATACTCTAAAGTTAGAGTTTTCTTAAGTATTGGGGCTTTGAAAAAAATCTTTGTTAATTTTGCCAACTAAGTATTATTTTTCAGTCATGATTATTTTTACTGACATGTCAATTTAATTATAATTTAAAATCATAATTTAATTTGTAAATGTTATATTGTACATCTGTTAATCACTAGAATGGAAACTTCAGATTATTTTCAAAATTAATTAATCCCGAAAGAAATTTATACACATTTTATTTATCACATTTTTTTCGCATTAAATAAAGTGAAATTAGGGTCATTGTTTACCAGTATGTTCAATGATGTGTAACACTGATACAAATACCCAAATAACATTTATTGATTTTTCTGCCCAGAGGCGATTGAAACAATGGGTGTTGATACCATCTTATAAACATTAATTGGCCAGGTAAACACTAGCAAAACAAAAAAAAGAAGTAAATCACAATTCCCGGTATTTTCATTTTTTGTACTCTTTTAATAACATGTTTATTAATTAAAAGCTACCGGTAATTCATTAATTCCCCAATGATTATTCACATAGTTTATGTTACGGGAGAATAGTAGCATAATTTTATTTCATGGTCATTGTTGGGTTTTATTTGAGAGCTACATGAAATACTCTTTTTTAGCATCGTCCTTATAAAATATGTAGCATTTTTAATAAAAAAAAATCTTATATCTAACTGTAATGATTATTTCTAAATAGTACCAATGCATAATTTGAGTACATATTATAATTTAACATTAAATAATTAAAAAAGGCCCACATGAAGCCATTTTTTCTCATAAACTTGTAGTTTATTTTTAGGGATAAAAATTTTCACATGAATTCCTTATTTATCAACTTTATTATTTTTTTCAATTTATTCTAAATACACATTAATTTGTGTAAATATACAGTCCCTGAAATATCAATTAACTATAATAATCTCTACTTATTAAAAGAATGTAAGAAATCCTTGCTTATTAAACAGTTTAAACTCCTCTCTGCTGCAAGTAAACAAAACAAAATACACAAGGGGGCGGAGCTATCATGTCACTCAGAACCTTTTTCACACATGAGTGAACAAAGCAGTCCCAGAAAGCAGTCCCAGTGGCAGCTGGGACTGCTGGGACTGCTTTTCATAGCAGTCCCAGAGCAGTCCCAAAGCGGTCCCAGTGCAGTCCCACAGCGGTCCCAGAGCAGTCCCACAGCGGTCCCAAAGCAGTCGCGGGGACTGCTTTCTGGGACTGCTTTGGTGTCAGGTTGGGTCTGGTCGGTACTGTACGTAATGTCTTCATTTAATATCTTTATGAAATAGATGTCTTGCACTTGTTTTTTGCAGGATGATTGTACAAATATTTTATTTTATCGATAAACTGAAAGTACTATAGGGATTTTCTACTTCTAATTATAGTTTTCAAAGTGAACAGGAAATATTATACTATAATATTAAAATGTCTTCCTACAAATGGCTGTAAGTAAAAAAAACTTGTACATTCACGTAACTATATGCATGTATAATCAATATAGACTACTTCTAATATGTTTCTTAATATTCTAAAAATCACTATTTATGTAAGTCAGATGTTAAAGAACCTAGTGAGGTGTTGTACAAATATAAAAATGAGATGAGCTGTATGATTTTGGTCTAGAACATTACATAACTCAATATAATTTGGACTCATTTATAGTGAAATAAAAAAACATTTATATACTAATTTTTAATGTTTGGTACAGGGACTTGGGTATACAGCATCTGTCAGAGTCTGTGTTTGAGGGACTGTGTCACATACTGGGGTCCTCAGAGATGGTAATTATGAGGAGGGAGATTATGGACTTCAGGGAAATGATGATAAATCAAGTAATGAGAACAAGAGAAGCAGACAGGATGATGATGAGTGGGAGTATGAAAGAAGGACTCCGGCTAGAGAAATCAGATGTGGACACAATGTTTTGGCCAAATGACCACATCGTTATATTGGACTTAAACAAGGCTCAGAAATACGACTTAAGTAGAAAAACACTGATTCTCTGTGATTTTTCTGAAAGCCCACCAGGATTTGGTTTACTTGAACTACTGACACCAACACACAGTGAATGTGTAAAGAATGCATGTATGAGAATAAACGACAGACTCTACATATCCAGTTCCAAATACAGACAAATCACATGTTCAGAAGTTATACCTAATTTTAAGGAGCATGGTCCGTGTGGTAATGGTGTAATAGCGGGAGCAGAGTATGACACTGCCCTATGTTTTGTCTGTGATTTTTGGCCTCTTCCTGCCTCAAAATGGATAGACAGATGTCACTCGTGGCCCCATTCTTATATTGTTGATGAGATACTCAGAAATGGATGCCACTTTGTTGCAATAGGACACAAGCTCGGAAAACATGCAGACAAAGAATGGAGAATTTCCTTCTCTTTAGCAGAACAAAAACTTATATATTCAATGAACCATTGCCAATTCTTGACCTATGGGCTGCTTAAATTGTTTTTAAAAGATTTCAAGAAGGAATTAACTATCGAGGAAAAATTATTGTGTTCCTATCACATGAAGACAGCAGTTTTCTGGGTGATACAACAAAACATAATACCTCAATGGTGTCCTCAAAATCTCCTTCAGTGTTTCTGGGTCTGCTTTAAACTTATCCTTAAATGGGTGTATGAGGGGGTATGCCCAAACTTTTTTATTCCAGAAAACAACATGTTTCTGAGTAATATCCATGGTGAAGCACAAAAAAAATTATTTCTTAGGCTTTATAAATTGTATGAGAATGGTTTAGTATCACTGCTTCATTGTCAATCGATCAGGTCTTGTCTTAACAGTGTCCTTCAAAATCCCAGACAACCCTTTAATAAGGACAAAAATATGCTGATAAACAGGGTTTTGTTTGATTTAAATCTATTTCGTGAGTTGTATCTCTCTGATCTACCAGTAGATAATCTGCAATCATGCATTAGGTTCTTAAATGCTGTAGAAAAGTTGATAATTTTACCTCTGACCCAGAACCAGGTTCTCATATTACGGAGGTTTACATCACATGTACTCCAGAATACTGTTTTTGCACAATGCAAGTTATATACTACCTCAGCTGTGAACAAACAGGCGTATATGACTAATAAAACATACAGTCATATGCTGAAATTAGCCGCCAAGTTTGGGTGTATTTCTGATATGCTGTTTATTGCAATGTTTTACTACAAGACACTTAGATATAAAGAAGCCCTATCAGTCATAGAAATGACAAAGGTCAAGTTAGCACAGCCATATGTAATCAATGTCACAAATATACCCATAAATGCAGTGAGGTACATGTTTCATGAGTCCTTAGGGGGACAGTCCTGGTCTTCAAAGATAAGATATGCTGTAGCATGGGACATTTCTATTTACGATACAGTCTATTACATGAATGAATTAATGCCAGAACAACAGTCTGGGTCACAATCTGGATACCCAGTATTGTCTATACCACAGCTAACATGTTTTTGCATATATGTATTATGTGCGAATAGAAGAGATTTACAGTAGTAATTCCTTTATTCAATCAGGTGAAAAACTGCCAATGAAAACAAAAATAACATGTAGAAATTATCTGAAACTACATTAAAAAAATACAAAAGATTTACAACAGCCAATTATTCTTGCACATAATCAATATTAGAAAATTATCACTTAATACATGTGACAGAAAATGCGCACCATACATTGACATACATTGACAAAATCAGACCCTAGTATATAACATCTCAAATTTGCATTTATGAAGTGACACATAATAAGAATGGTTTTAAATCTGTTATACATCATCAAAATAATTATAAAAACATGTTTGCAAACTTACACTGTTGTCTGATAGAGAAAAAATAGCCAAATTCCATCGGTAAAGTAAACAACTGATCTCACGCGGGAAATATGAAAGCAAGAGTAAAATTAGAACTGTAACAAATAAAGTTCCGGATTGAGTTCCGGCACACTCCTCGCCTGATATTGAAAATATCATTTGATCAAGTTCCAAAAGGAAAAATTAATACACTATACATGTTTATCGAACACATAAGTAAGCAACTAAATACAACAAAAACATGACTACAGTCTCTCAGTGTATCTAAAGATTAACCTTACATCATGAGTTACAAGATTCACATTTGATTTTCTAGTAATAAAATCACTTCACTTATAGGACGCAAAAATGTCTTTGGTTTGCCTTCAACAGAAATTCTGATTTGAATTTTGCGCACGAGGTCGTCCGAACTTGGGATGATGTTGGTAACGATTCCCATAGGCCAACAATTGCGTGGTAATTCTGAATCTTTCAATAGCACAATGTCACCAACAGAAACGTTTCTTTCAGTCCCAGTCCATTTTCGGCGGTTTTGTAGGGTGTTTAAGTATTCAACCTTGTAACGCTTCCAAAATATGGCGGCAAGATTTTGGACTCTTTTCCAGTGCTTACGAAGCAAGTCATTGCGATCGAATTTGTCGACATCCAATAAAATACGGTTTTCAAATCCGAGCTTTTGTGTAAGTAGAGTTGACGGAGTGAGGATCATTGGATTGTTGGGGTCTGTTGACACGGAGACTAATGGCCTTGAGTTAATGATGTGACTAACTTCAGCAAGGAATGTTGAGAGCACCTCGTGAGTAAGACAGGATTTGTGTTGTAGGAGCATAGCTTCTAATATACGGCGGGTTGCTCCAATCATCCTTTCCCACACTCCTCCCATGTGTGAGGAATGTGGGGGGTTGAAGATCCAAGAAATACGATGCTGAAGTAAGAAATCATGAATTGGACCATCTTCTACATTGACAACATTAATCTTCAACTCGTTTGCTGTCCCTACAAAGTTAGTTCCTCTATCAGAGCGGAACAAGAGTACATCCCCTCGAATTGCTATAAAGCGTCGCATAGCATTTATGAACGAGGAAGTGGACATTTCTTCCACTGTTTCAATATGCACTGCCCTTGTCACAAGACACGTGAAGAGAGCGCCCCAACGTTTGCTGTTTGCAGAGCCTCCACGAGTTCTCCTAGTAACAACTTCAAATGGACCAAACATATCAACGCCGACGGATGTAAATGGCGGTTGCCCTAGAGTTATACGATCAACAGGTAAGCTCGACATCTTTTGTGTTTCGGTTGATTTTCGTAGCTTTCTACAAATGACGCATTTGTGGATGATGGAAGACACAAGTCTTTTGGCGCCTACAACCCAAAACCCAGCAGAACGAATATGGCCTTCTGTGAGATGTCTGCCCTGATGACGAACCTCTTCATGACATTTACGAGCAATGAGCAAAGTGATATGATGCTTGGCAGGTAAGATGATAGGAGTTGTGAGGGGGAGGTCGGAACCTAGATTTGTTAATCGTCCTCCAACTCTGAGAAGACCCTGGTCATCAATGAATGGATCGAGGCTCGCGATAGGGCTAGACCTATTCAGAGGTTTCGAGTTCTTGAGCAAGCGTATCTCATCCGAGTATGTTACTGACTGGACTTCTCTGATGACATGATGTTCCATTTCAAGTAGCAATTCAACAGCACTCATACATCTTGAACCATTTTGACGTTTCAAACCAAGGAAATGCTGAATCTTTCGACGAATTGCGGCCAACGCAGTAATCAGTCTATTCCAATCAGAAAATTTCTCGAACACTTTTGAACCAAGACCTTCACTTGGTACAAATTCTTTAACTTCAGTTTTGTGAGAACGAATCTCCACATCCTCTTCTGGTTGCACTAGGTTATAATCACATGTACTTGGAAAATGATGCAAATCACCATCATCTGCTGGACCGAGTAACCAAGCACTTGCTTGAAGGTCGCTAGGTTGAATCCCCCTGGTTCCAATATCTGCCGGATTCATCTCTGAACGGATGTATTTCCACTGAGAAGGCTCCGTATAGCTGCGGATCTTTGCAACGCGATTGGCGACATATACATAAAATCTCTTAGTGTTGTTGTGGATATAACCCAACGTAACTTTGCTGTCACTGAAGAACTGAATGTTGTCTAAGCTAATCTGGAGATGGTCGACTACATTCTGTGATATTTCTACTGCTAACACTGCAGAGCAAAGTTCTAGTCTAGGAATGGTAGTACAACTTGACGGAGCGAGCTTGGCCTTCCCCAATACGAATCCAGTAGAACATGAACTATCCGGGTATGTTACATGTAGAAAGCATACAGCAGCGATGGCGCGTTCAGAAGCATCGCAATAGATTCTTAGTTCCTTGGAAACAGCTGTACTGAGATTTGGTACAATGACACGAGGTAGACGCAAATCCTCTAGTTCAGATAGTGTACGACTCCAAGCGTTCCATTCGGTGAGCAAATCATCAGGCAAAGGATCGTCCCAATCGCATGTGGAAGCTACGATCTTTCGGAGAATTAGTTTGCCGTTCAAAGTGACAGGGGAGATAAATCCCAAAGGATCATACAGACTATTGATCACAGAAAGGATTCCTCTGCGTGTTGTAGTTTTAGTTTCGGTTGAGATGCTAAACTTAAATGAGTCCGATCCTAGATCCCACAGCAAGCCCAAGCTTCGCTGGGTGGGCGTGTCCTTTTCAAAATCCATATCGACGATACCTTTAGCTAAGTCTCCAGGTTCGAAAGCATCCATTACAGCTTTGCTGTTGGAAGCGAACTTATGTAGACGTAGGCCTCCATGCATTTTCATGGCATCTTGGGTTTTGCTGATCAAGTTGATAGCTTCTTGGCTTGAAGGACAAGACCTGAGCCCGTCATCAACATAAAAGTCATTTTTGATAAACTCTTTGATGTCATCACCATGGGTTTTTGCAGCCAAGTCGCCAATTCTCCGTAACCCATACATAGCAATAGATGGTGAAGACTTGTTGCCAAAAACATGTGCACGCATACGGTAAGTGACAAGGGGATTTTCCATCAAATTGTCTTTATGCCAGAGAAATCTCAGGTAGTCGCGGTGATCTTCTTGTACTAGAAATGAATGAAACATTTGTTGAATATCTGCAACTACGCCGACCATTTCCTTCCTGAATCGAATGAGTACACCTAAAAGGTTGTTGATAAGGTCTGGACCTTGGAGAAGCTGGTCGTTTAACGAGACATTCATATGTTTGGCTGAGGAGTCAAACACTCCGCGAATCTGCTCTGGCTTCCTAGGGTGGTAGACCCCGAAGAGTGGGAGGTACCAACGCTCTCTTTCTGGAGGGAGATAAGGTGCAATCTCAATGTGGTTATTGTCAAACAATTTCTGCATGAAGTCCAGAAAATGTTGTTTTTTGGTTTGATTTTTATGCAGTGATGCATCTAACGACTTGGCACGATGCAGAGCAAGTTTGTAATTGTCTGGCATATGATCATGTGGCTCACGGAATGGTAATGGGGCAATCCATTTTCCTTCCTCGCTTAGTTGGAATTCACTGTCCATGATATTCAAAAACTGACGATCTTCAATAGATAGTCCTGGTTTGTTGTCCTGAGTAGTGGTTTCGAACACATTCAATGTTGTTTGTGTGGGGTTGTGTTTTTCTTTAAACACTGAGGCTTTTCTAACGCAAACCACCTGTTCACATGGTTCTAAGCCTGTTGGTCGACCATTCCTAGTGATACAAGTTCTATATGTAGCAACTGCTGACGGATGGTGTTGACCTGATAAGCACACGTTTCCGATGATAGTCCACCCTAACGGCGATCTTTGTGCAAAGGGTGATCGTGGCGGGCCTATCCTCTGTTCGATGACATGGTGAGCTTCAGGTAAGTCACGACCCAATAATAGCATGATATGCATAGATTTGTCATACGGAAGTAGATAATCCGATATGTCGCGCATGTGAGGATAGTGGAGAACTATGTCGGGAGTTGGAATTTCAGCATGATTGTCAGGCATGTTCTCACATTCCAAAACAGGAGGTAACTGTAGTTGAACTTTGTCATAAATGCCTTCAACTATCAAACCTTCAACGATTCTTCCAGTAGTAGTCAACTTTCCTGCGCATGATTCCATGGTATATTCCGTAGGTAAAGAGTTAATAGAGAAGTGATCAAACAATGAGCTTTTTCCTAAAGTACGGTTGCTTTGATCATCAAGCATCGCGTAGGAAAGGACTGCATTCTCTGGTTGATTGTGAGGATATATACGTACTGGGACAATCCTTGCACAAGATTTACCTGTAAAATTAGGTACTCCACAGATGTCTGTACATCGCGCCCTGACAACCTCCTCGCCATGCTTTCTCTCAGAATTGTTAGCATCCTCATTTTGGTAGCTATGGTTTTCAACGTGAAGAGCTGAACTGTGTGTGGTTGATTTGCATAAGTCACATTCAATCTTTGCATGACAGTTTTTTGCAAAATGATCCGATGTATCACAACACCGTAAACAGAAATTATGATCACGTAAAATCTTCTTCCGCTCTTGTAAGTTCTTGTGTCTAAATGCTTTACATTGATTGATGGTATGTTTAGAGCCTTTGTGAATCAGACATGTACGTTTGGTATCGTTCAAACTGCCAGGGCTGATTTCGGTCTTGTGTGTAGAGATGATATACTGGCCTTTCGGCTTATGATTGTTCATCACATTTTGTGGTTTGCCTGTGCTAGGCTTACGAACTTGATTCCAGTTGGTAGCAGTTTCATATATCAGACCTGGGTCATTTCGAATGGTGCTGATTTCACCTATAAACTTCACAAACTCTGTGAAGGGAGGGAAAATAATTTTACGGTCCTTTTTGCAGCTAACCACTCTGTTGATCCATTTGTCCTGGATACCTTTTGGTAGTTTCTCGACGATGGGCTTGATACCTAAAGAGGAATCCAAGTAGGAGAATATTGAGGAATACTCAACGGTTGCTTTCACAGCTTGAATCTCGCACAGAATGTCATGGAGTTCATAAAGATCTTTACGGTCAATCATGTTCGGCAAGTTGAACAATTTTGTTTTCAAGGTTGACTCTAGTAACTCGGCACTACCAAAACGTTGATCCAAGCGTTCCCAAATATTTGATAAACACTGTAGTGGATCATCCGCACATGCTGCTCTCGAGCTCATTATCAGACGGAAAGCTTCGGATCCTGTCCGCACACAGTTGGTTATCAAGGTTAACTCCTCTAAAGGTGTGCACTTAATGTCTGAGGTGATGACTTTAAATTGTTTCTTCCAAACAATGTAACATCTGGCTTATCATCAAACTTTTGTTGCTGAAAGGTTTCTAAGAGTAGGTTTTTCTTCATGACAAAGTTTCCTGGCGATAGATGATTCAAGACTGTAGCTTCATCGTCAAATGTTTCCAGTACACCCATTCTGTCACTGTGTCTTTTCTGTACAATATGTGAAGGCACTTGAGGAGTCGAGGAGACTTCGTGCAAAGTTGATTTTGGAACAAAAGGTTCAGAATCGGGTGAAAGAGGCTTGTCTTGTGGGACGTCAGTTGTAAGCGGAGGCTGGGTATCATTGGTGCCTGTGTTTATTTCATCTAAAAATTGCAAAGTTTTCTCCAAAGGACTCAATTCCTCCTCGGGTAACTTGACTGCTTCATTGTCATCAGCGGTTGATTGTTTTTCGAGGTAAGTGGCTTCGGCGTCCGCTGCTGCGGCAGTCTTACGTTGTTGAAGCAATTCGATCTGTAACGTTTTGTCAAACTGTTCTTTTTTCAGTGTAACTTCTTGTTCTGCGAATTTGAGTTTCACTTTTTCAGCCTCGGCCTTTGCTCTCTTAAGTGCAGCTTCTGAAGCATTTGACTTCTGACTTCTATAAGAATAATCTGTTTTATGTGATTTTGTCATAGATCTTGTCTCAACAGAGTCCCGTTGAAGTGTGATTTTGTCCATTAGAGAGTTGTATTTCTTTTTAAGGTCATTCATGATTTCCCAGTATGCATTGATGTCCTCTTGAGCTTCTGTTTCACGTGATCTCGCGAGAAAGTCTAAATAACTGTTCGCATCTTTGTCATATCTCTTGTACGCTGTGTGTAGATCTGCTTGTGCCATTTCTAGTCCAGTTATTGATTTTGGTAGAGTTTGTTCATAGGTTTCTATAGTGCTACTGAGCATAAAACCAGATGATTTCAATCTTTTTTCAAACATTTCTTTCTGTTCTTTGTAGTACTCTTGACCCTTTTCTGATTTTGATGCCATTCTGACTGGTCTATCTTCTCTATCTACTGTATCGTCGTAACCATCTGTGTACATCGTAGAAGTAGCATGTAACAGTGCGTTGTGAGATAAATGTCCTAGTTTTTTCCCTGTGCTGCCTCTAGGTAGGGTTGCAGACAGCTAACATGACGAATAGAAGAGTTTTACAGTAGTAATTCCTTTATTCAATCAGGTGAAAAACTGCCAATGAAAACAAAAATAACATGTAGAAATTATCTGAAACTACATTAAAAAAAATACAAAAGATTTACAATGTTCAGCCAATTATTCTTGCACATAATCAATATTATTAGAATTAGAATTATCACTTAATACATGTGACAGAAAATGCGCACCATACTTTGACATACATTGACAAAATCAGACCCTAGTATATAACATCTCAAATTTGCATTTATGAAGTGACACATAATAAGAGTGATTTTAAATCTGTTATACATCATCAAAATAATTATAAAAACATGTTTGCAAACTTACACTGTTGTCTGATAGAGAAAAAATAGCCAAATTCCATCGGTAAAGTAAACAACTGATCTCACGCGGGAAATATGAAAACAAGAGTAAAATTAGAACAGTAACAAATAAAATTCCGGATTGAGTTCCGGCACATATTAAGTTTGTTATTTGTTAATAAAGTTTGTGAAGCAATGATTAATATCAGTAAAACCAGGTATACTGTAGATTGGTAAATAATCACGAAGGTTTTAATTTTACAATGTTCACGATTCATCAAATTTCTGTGAAGTCTAGATCTTATACCTATCGTGAATGCTATCCTTAATTTTTCAAAAAGTTAAAATGCTCATACGAAATTTAAATTGATATCTTTCAACATGAAATTAAAACCATTGCTATTGGTACTTTTTACGAAACTGTGACATTTTAAGACCATAATATTAAAACGACGTGAAGGCTCCCATTTGGCTTTCATTTCCTTTAATCTCACGGATGATAAAAAAAAATAAAGAACAAAACAAGAGGCTCATGGACCACATCGCTCAACTGAGTAACTTTCGCCATGCGGTTTTTGAACAGATTTCCCCCTTGTGATACCGATTATGGTCCCGCCCTACCCTAGAGGGTCATGATTTAGACAATTTAGAATCTACACTACCCCGGGGTACTATTATATAAGGTTCATCTTTTCAGACCCAGTGGTTCTTGGGGAGATTTTTAAAATAATTTTTTATATATTTCAATGTGAAACTTGCATTCCCTATTGTGGCCCCACCCTACCCCCAGTGGCGATGATTTTTAAAAAATTAGAATCTGCACTACCCCGGGCTGCTTCCATGTAAGTTTCAGCTTTTCTGGCCAAGTGGTTCTTTAAAAGATATTTTTAAGAAAAGATTTTTCCTCTTTACTTCAATGTAAAACGTGGATTATCTACTGTGGTCCGCCCTATCCCCGGGGGGTCATGGTTTGTACAATTTAGTATCTACACAACCAAGGATTGCAGCCACATAAGTTCAGCTTTTCTGGACCAGTGGTTCTTAGAAGAGTTTTAAAGGTTTATCAAAAAGTTTAATGTAAAAATTCGATTTTCTTTTGTGGCCCTGCCCTTCCCCCGGGGAATATGGTTTGTAAAATTCAGAATCTACACTACCCCAGGATTCTTCCATGTAAGTTTAAGCTTTCCAGGCCCAGTGGTTCTTGAAAAGAAGATTTTTAATTTTTTTTAATATATTTCAATGTAACATTTAAATTCCCTATTGTGGCTCCGCCCTACCCCCGGGAGTTATTACTTTTCTTGATATTTTCTCCTTGAAAGGAGACTTAGCCATTCATTTTAATAACTTAAACTCCCCTTTACCCAAGAATGCTTTATACCAAGTTCAGTTTAAATTGGTCCAGCGGTTCTTGAGAAGAAGTTAAAAATTTTAAAAGTTAACTGACGGACGGACTGACAGACAGATTTCAGCTCAGATGAGCTAAGAAAAAGAAACATTCTATCGAGTATCATTTTTGTACCACAATTTTACCCCTGTATTCCATGGATATTTCTCATTGGCTATAGGGAATTTGCCGCCTCCACCTGTGGGCGGCATTCTCTGTTTGATTTTCGATACTTGCGAACTGAATTCACAACTTATCGATTGTACAATGCCTTTAGCACTCTCCAACATCGTTTTTACTGTTAGGTTATAAAATACTGTATGTGTACTTAAAAAACAAGGCTTCATATTTTAGCGGCTTTGGCGCAATCAACAATGCGCTAAATCATGAATCACGCTAAGAAATCATTTACATATACAATACACTGCACAGACATGTGTAGCGCTAATTCATGATTACGCCAACAACTTCACGCATGCCCATCCTGTTGAATTTTGTTTTAATTTCGTTCAATTTAATATCTGGCAAGATCTATATCGAAGAGTGGCGTTATATTTTCTTTTCATTGATATTGGTGAGTACTAGATACATTGTGCTATTTATAAAAAGTTAAACAATTTAATTCGGTTCACAGGTATTGAAAATATGCTTCAATATTAGAGACGGCCAAATTCCCAGTTTCTTATATAGCGCCGGTATTGATGTTTTCCTGGAACGTAAAATATAAAAATTTTGAGAAAAAGCCTATAAATATATATAGTAGGATATTTAAGACTTTGGCTCATGCAAACGCCAGAAGTCACAATTTTAGCAAACTTAAATCTTCTAAGACTACGTAAGAATGCTCTGAAATAAAACTTACCTCGACGTTGATGTTCTTAAGATCGATTGATTGATTGTATGTTATTTAACGTCCCTCTCGAAAAGTTTTTACTCATATGGAGACAATACCACTTGCCGGTGGAAAGCTATAAAGTTTGTCCGATACTCGGCAATCAGGACAATTGAGCGGGGAGAGGTCTTTTTTATGATAGCACCTACTGCAACACAGGACCTCGGTTTATACGATCTCATCCGAAGGTCCGATTTACAGTTGGGTTCGAACCCGCGACGTAAAGATTAACTCCTTTATAACTTCGCAACTCTCGAGCAGACGCCCTTACCACTGCGCCACGCGGGCGACGATGTTCTTAAGAAGGAAATTTTATCATATTTACAATATATTTCTATGTTATATTTGATTGCATATTAGAGCCCCATCCCTCCCCTGAGGTCATGATTTGAATTAATTTAATCTAAACTAACAGAGAATAGAATGCATTTTAATTTAAATATGTCCAGTCATGGTGTTGCTAATCTTGAGAAGAAGATTTTTAAAGATATTTTCGAATGTATTTCTATTGTAAACTTTGATCACCAGTTATGGCCCCATCCTATCCTTGGTGGGTCAAAATTTGAACAGATTTGAATCTACGTACACTACCTGAGGATGTTTCCACATTAATTTAATCCTCCCTCGCCCAGTTGTTCTTCAGAGGATTTTTAAATGATGCCATGATTTTTTTTCTAATTCTAAATTATTTCCTCCTAGAAGAAAGACACTGCGGGACCTCATTTCAATAAACTTGAGGCCCTTTTACTCAAGGATACTGGTGTCAAGTTTGGTTGAAATTGGTCCAGTGGTTCTCGAGAAGAAGATGAAATTGTGAAAACAAAAATATTAAGGGCACTGATACCGACAACAAGACAGACAATTTGTGATTAGAAGAGATCACTTGAGACCTTCGGCTTAAATCATTTAGTTTAAAAACATTGACAGGCATGCATAAAACGTTTCAAAAAATCTCCCATAATTTGTGCTTAGATATGATTGTTATCCAACTTGTGGTGTGTTTTTCATTCCCTCACCATGGTCCAGGGGTAAAAAAAAACACACAAGTTGCATAAACATGGGCACATGTATAAGGAAATCAGAGGTTACAGAACTCACCTTAACGAATGCTGTCTTTAAGTAAGACAAGGACTCGCAATAAACTAATTATTAAGAAGTGTCTTTCCCAAGCTGCAACATTTACACAATTTTGATCTTATAGAGCTTCTATTTACTTGGAATTTGACTTCTCTACTAAATTTGAATTAATCACTCGTCTAGAAAATGTTATTCAAATCCAGCATCTGAGGTTTGAGAGTGTTCATCCCTTAAATTGATTCATTATCCATGCAAGTTGGTTCAAATAGGCCTTACAGTTTCTTAATTAGTAATGGATCTGCTCCACAATCCTTCTACCTGGTCACTCATCTAGAAATGTATTTCAGATCCAACATCCAAAGCAAGCCTGGTAATGTGCATCCTTATATGTATCATCCTTACAAGCGAGGTCAAATCAGCGCTTTAAGTTCCTTGAAAATGAGCCTTGCTCCAAAATATTGACCAGAAATTTCAACCTGTTTCAAAAATATAATCTGATCATAGCTAAAATTGCAGCATCTGAAACCTTGACGGGTACAACGAAAAACACTAGAAGCATCATTCATGCATGTCTGATGAATGTGGGCATATAAGAAACACTTAATTAGAAAACTGCACTAGAAACCTTAACCTGGGATACCGACATCAACGCCGATGGTATTACGTAAGTTTTCCATCAACGTCGCTGAGGTGAGCAAATAATACATGTATTTCCCAATTATGTAAAGATTTTGTTGTAGACTTAACTTATAATATTGCATTAGTTGTTTGAAAATCGTGAACAATTATTATAACTTCTTTATTTTTAATTATTTTTTTTTAATTTCCCACTATGGGTCATGGAGACCAGTCCTTTGGATTCGATCGTATAAACCGAGATCTCTTGTTGCAGTAGGTGCTGGAATGAAAAAGATCCCTCCCTGCTCAATGGCCATAAGTGCCGAGTGCAGCTCTCCGCTGGCAAGTGGTGACTTCTCGAAAGGTATGTTAAACAACATACAATAAATCAATTAGCATTTTAGCATATTTATTATTATTTTCTTTTTATGATCAAATAGATCTTGGAAAAAACATTTATCTCATCTTTGTAGTCTGCTCTTGGTGAACAGGTGTTGGATCTAGAGGGCATTGCTAATCACAGGGGATCCGTACTGGGGGCAGATATCAATGGAACCCAACCCTCACAGAAATGGTTTGAATCCCAGAGAGTAGAAAAGCTCCAATTCTTTACTCCAGAGAAGGTGGTGTGGATAGAGTCAGAGAGTGTTTGGATAGGCAATGTACACATACCACGAACTTTACACTCAGAGATGGGGAAAGCACAGCATTATCGTATGAACCTTTCAATGGAAAACAGAGTACAACACATCTTGAAAAATTATTTAGACTTTATTGAACATTTTCAGTTTACAAAACAAAAACTCATGAAACTTAAAAGTTATCACAGAAATTCTAATCTTAGCAAATGGTTCTCACTCGGAGAGAGCGGTCAGTGGTCCCAGTTTGTGGAAGCTCTCCTGACAGAACATTATGATCCCAGCTATAGTTTATCTCAGAGTAAGAACTTCAAATCTCCTGCCACTGATGTTTATTTAGACAGTCTTGATCCTGAGTATGTGCAGTCATTTCTTCACACTTTGATCTCTGATCCAGTAGATGGCGCTCTATCAGAGGTCAAGGATAAGATGTCTGCTTAAACACATGACCTCTTTTGATCAGTTCCACAGCAATGGCTGCTATGTTCCTACAATCATCTGAAAGAAACAAAATTAATGAAATCAAATGACATAAAAATTTCCTTTTTTTATTATTTACCAAACACATTACTATCCATGGAAGGACATTAGACTTATTTTCACTGATAATCAGTCTCTTTTTCCTGTATATTGTATGTTCATAATCAAAGTTTCTATTTTCTTAAGTATTTTAACACATCTATTTACATGATCTGTAAAACACAAGATTACACATCTAACTGATCTATAGCTAAGTGTTACGATAAACAGATATGAGACTTGTTCCAGTTCTTTCTCTAAGTGTGATGTTGATGTATCCTACCTATCCTGCAGTGGTGGCGCCCTCTACATAGAAGCTCCAATTCTTGTATCATGTCCATCATTCCTCTAGGATAAAAGGAGGTAACATGACTGAAAAATTATAAATTACATATGTTAAATCAATTAAAGCTTGAAAATTACGTGTATTACATCAGTAAAAGCCTGTAAATTGCACGTGTTAAATCAGTAAAGAATGTCAATTACGTGTTACATCAGTAAAAGCCTGTAAATTACATGTGTTACATCAGTAACATACAGTTTTCATTAGAATGTTTAGCTCACCAGAGCCGAAGGCTCCTGTGAGCTTTTCTGATCAAAAGTTCTCTGTTGTCTGTCATCGTTGTTGTTGTCGTCATTAACTTAACAAATTTCATCTTCTTCTCAAAAACCACTGGACCAATTTCAACCAAACTTGTTACAAAGTATCATTGGGTAAAGGGAATTCAAGTTTGTTCAAAGAAAGGGCAACACCATCTTCCAAGGGGAGATTTGTGAAAAATTAATGGCATCATTCTTCTCAACTGGCCCACTGGGCCTGGAAAGATGAAACTCCTGTGAAATCATCCTCACGTAAAGTAGATTTAAGTTTGTTCAAGTTTGTACCCCCTCAGGGTAGGGTGGAGCCACCATTGAAAATCAAAGTTTAACATAGAAATATATATGAAACATCTTCTTAAGAACAGCATAGCCATGGTTCATATTTTTATGGAAGCATCTATAGATTCAAGTTTGTTTAAATCATGGCCACCATGGTAGGGTCGGGTCAGTTAAATTTTTACATAAGAATATAATGTTTAGGAAAAAAAACTTTTAAAATATTCTTCTCTAGAATAGCAAAGCCATGATTGATCATATTTATATGGAAACATCTGAATATGGTGTAGATTCAAGTTTGTTCCAATCATGACCCCCCGGGTAGGGTGGAGCAACAATGGACAATCAAAGATTTACATATGATTTTATAGGGAAAAATCATCAAAAATCTTCTTCTCAAGAACAGCAAAGCTATGATTGGTCATACTTAATTGGAATTATCCTCAGGTGCTGTAGATTCAAGTTTGTTCAAATCATGGTCCCTGAAAGAAGGATGGGGCCACATTGGTCAATCAAAATTTTACATCCTAGCAATTCTAATATAAGAAAAATCTTCTTATCAAGAACAACAAAGCCAAATCTATGATTGGTCATGGTTATGATTACCATACGTAATTAGAGATTACAGAGTTCACCTGAATCAATATTTAGGCAACTACTCATTTTCCAGAAATTCTGTTATTAATAGTATGCTGTTAACAGTAGGTTATCTGAGTAGCACTTTGGAAGGAGTCAAACTGTTTATTTATTGATCTTAACTATGTAAATATGTTTTAGATTATTTTTAACGACATAGCTATGCTCATGAAAATAAAAATAAAACAAGTGCAAAACATCTAATATTTCATACAGATATTAAATGAAGATATTACAAAATGTCTTCATTTACTATCTTAATTAAATAGATGTCCTGCACTTGTTTTGTGCAGCATGATTGTATAAATATTTGATTTTATTGATAAAATGAAAGTACCATAGGGGTTTTCCACTTCTAATTATAATGTTGTAATATAATGTTGGAAATAAATTTTTTAATATTGTTAATGATATGCACATGAAAAGTGAAGCATGTGTCAAATGTGGAGATCTTCTTACTTCTTCATTCCCTATTAAATTAGGCGTACGTCAGGTAGATAACTTGAGTCCAACCTTATTTAAAATGTTTATAAATGATTTGCCATCATATTTACAAGGCTGTATAGACTCTGTCATGTTACACTCAAAAAGTATAGACTGTTTGATGTATGCAGATAATATAGTAATTTTTTCATCAACACCTGAAGGACTACAGCAAAGGCTATTGTGATGGTTGGGGTATGAAAGTAAATTCTAATAAGAGATGTTTGTAAAACACTTATGCCCCCCTCCCCCCAAATTGGAATTTTTCCAAGTCCAAGGGGCAAAACTCTGTCAAAAATGGCACGATTGTACACAAAACACAACTTGACCTAGATATTCATCTGATAAATCTGTCAATCTAATCTCTTATGCACAGTGTATACAGTGCGGCTCTAAGAAGTCTGATTTTAATTAGATTGATAAATCTGTATACTAAATATCATCTCAGCATGTGCAACGGTTGTGAAGAAAATGAACGGAAACTGCAAATAATTGGAATTTTTCTAACTCCGAGGGGCATAACTCTGTCAAAAATGGCGCAATCATACCTAAATTAAAACTTGACCTACATATTAATGTGATATATTTGTATACTAAATTTTATTTCAGTATGTACAACGGTTGTGAAGAAAATGAACGGAGACTGCAAATAATTGGAATTTTTCTTAGTTCAAGGGGCATAACTCTGTCAAAAATGGTGCAATCGTAACCAAAACAGAACTTGACCTAGATATTCATGTGATATATTTGTAAACAAAGAAGATGGGTGTATAAGGCGAGCAGAATGCCTGATAAGAAGGGTAAAAAATTAATCTCAATTATATCCAAATTTTATGTCATATCTCATCTAATATTAAAGTATACTTTATGTAAAATCTCTACAATTTACAAAAATCTTACAATGACTGAAAATACTTGCCTATGAAAAAGCTTACACACACTAAAAAGAACAAAAACGATCATTTTCTCATACTTAAGTGTGCAATAAAATA